>NW_026285337.1:0-17500 GCF_023373465.1 Oncorhynchus keta | reverse complement strand
AACAGGTCATTCAGGGAATGTTCCAGACAGGAACAGGCCAGTCTCTCTGAGAGGAAACAGGTCATTCAGGGAATGTTCCAGACAGGAACAGGCCAGTCTCTCTGAGAGGAAACAGGTCATTCAGGGGGATGTTCCAGACAGGAACAGGCCAGTCTCTCTGAGAGGAAACAGGTCATTCAGGGGAATGTTCCAGATAGGAACAGGCCAGTCTCTCTGAGAGGAAACAGGTCATTCAGGGAATGTTCCAGACAGGAACAGGCCAGTCTCTCAGACAGGAAACAGGTCATTCAGGGGAATGTTCCAGACAGGAACAGGCCAGTCTCTCTGAGAGGAAACAGGTCATTCAGGGGAATGTTCCAGACAGGAACAGGCCAGTCTCTCTGAGAGGAAACAGGTCATTCAGGGGATGTTCCAGACAGGAACAGGCCAGTCTCTCTGAGAGGAAACAGGTCATTCAGGGGGATGTTCCAGACAGGAACAGGCCAGTCTCTCTGAGAGGAAACAGGTCATTCAGGGGGATGTTCCAGACAGGAACAGGCCAGTCTCTCTGAGAGGAAACAGGTCATTCAGGGGAATGTTCCAGACAGGAACAGGCCAGTCTCTCTGAGAGGAAACAGGTCATTCACGGGAACGTTCCAGACAGGAACAGGCCAGTCTCTCTGAGAGGAAACAGGTCATTCACGGGAATGTTCCAGACAGGAACAGGCTAGTTTCTCTGAGAGGAAATGTAATGTGTACCTGTGAAGTTAGTGTTGAAATTCACACTGCAGGTTTAGCTAGCCTGCACAACTAGAAACTGGTTCCACCAAACTGTTTCATTCCAGAAGCTGTTTCATTCATTCATTCATTCAGCTGAATTGAAACCAACAGGTATGAACCTACCATTATGATGAATGTGTGTGTATTTAAAAGCTGATGATGTGATTGTGTGTGTAGTGGGTCTCCTCTTCAGTCAGGACAGACCTCCAACACTGACTTACTGCTGCAAGAGAAGACAGGAAGAGATGAGAGTTACTGTTGGTGAGCAGCTTGGGGGAACAGCTTGTTGGAGGAACAGCTTGGGGGAATATGTTGGGGGAACAGCTTGGGGGAACAGCTTGTTGGGGGAACAGCTTGTTGGGGGAACAGCTTGTTGGGGGAACAGCTTGTTGGGGGAACAGCTTGTGGGAACAGCTTGTTGGGGGAACAGCTTGGGGGAACAGCTTGGGGGAACAGCTTGGGGGAACAGCTTGGGGGAACAGCTTGGGGGAACAGCTTGGGGGAACAGCTTGGGAACAGCTTGGGGGAACAGCTTGGGGAACAGCTTGGGGGAGCAGCTTGGGGGAACAGCTTGGGGAACAGCTTGGGGGAACAGCTTGGGGAACAGCTTGGGGAACAGCTTGGGGGAACATGTTGGGGGAACATGTTGGGGGAACATGTTGGGGGAACATGTTGGGGGAATATGTTGGGGGAACAGCTTGGGGGAACAGCTTGGGGGAACAGCTTGGGGGAACAGCTTGGGGGAACATGTTGTGGGAACAGCTTGGGGAACAGCTTGGGGGAACAGCTTGGGGGAACATGTTGCCAGGGTTAGTTAGGTGTAACCCTTTACACTTGTACCCGTAGACAGGTTGAAAATGACAGATTTGGACAGTAATTAGCTACCTGTACAGTAACATGCTATATACATGACGTCAGACCTCTAGCTTTTGGGTTTTGACTGACAGACGTTCTTCAACGCACACCACAACAAGTTTTACAGATGATTTGTTGTCCGAACGAGGGAAATGCTGTAAATGAAGTATTTTGAAAGATGAGACGTTGAGGATTATAATTTAATACCTCTGATGTCACACAAGGAAGACAAACACCTGTGAGTCCAAACGTACATTTCACATTTCTATGTCAGACAACTCATGTCATGTACAGTGTCAACGTTTATCATCACTATGTTTGATGAACAGTTACCAGGTGACATGGGGTCACACCCTGGGTGGTTGTGAACAGAATGAGTCTGTTTGATGAACAGTTACCAGGTGACATGGGGTCAGACCCTGGGTTGTTGTGAACAGAATGAGTCTGTTTGATGAACAGTTACCAGGTGACATGGGGTCAGACCCTGGGTTGTTGTGAACAGAATGAGTCTGTTTGATGAACAGTTACCAGGTGACATGGGGTCACACCCTGGGTTGTTGTGAACAGAATGAGTCTGTTTGATGAACAGTTACCAGGTGAATGAGTCTGTTTGATGAACAGTTACCAGGACATGGGGTCACACCCTGGGTTGTTGTGAACAGAATGAGTCTGTTTGATGAACAGTTACCAGGTGACAGTTACCTAGGTGACATGGGGTCACACCCCTGGGTTGTTGTGAGGTGACATAGGGTCACACCCTGGGTTGTTGTGAACAGAATGAGTCTGTTTGATGAACAGTTACCAGGTGACATGGGGTCAGACCCTGGGTTGTTGTGAACAGAATGAGTCTGTTTGATGAACAGTTACCAGGTGACATGGGGTCACACCCTGGGTTGTTGTGAACAGAATGAGTCTGTTTGATGTGCAGTTACCAGGTGACATGGGGTCAGACCCTGGGTTGTTGTGAACAGAATGAGTCTGTTTGATGAACAGTTACCAGGTGACATGGGGTCAGACCCTGGGTGGTTGTGAACAGAATGAGTCTGTTTGATGAACAGTTACCAGGTGACATGGGGTCAGACCCTGGGTTGTTGTGAACAGAATGAGTCTGTTTGATGAACAGTTACCAGGTGACATGGGGTCACACCCTGGGTTGTTGTGAACAGAATGAGTCTGTTTGATGAACAGTTACCAGGTGACATGGGGTCACTGTTTGACCAGGTGACATGGGTCACACCCTGTTGTGAACAGAATGAGTCTGTTTGATGAACAGTTACCAGGTGACATGGGGTCACACCCTGGGTCACACCCTGTTGTGAACAGAATGAGTCTGTTTGATGAACAGTTACCAGGTGACATGGGGTCACACCCTGGGTTGTTGTGAACAGAATGAGTCTGTTTGATGTGCAGTTACCAGGTGACATGGGGTCACACCCTGGGTTGTTGTGAACAGAATGAGTCTGTTTGATGAACAGTTACCAGGTGACATGGGGTCACACCCTGGGTGGTTGTGAACAGAATGAGTCTGTTTGATGTGCAGTTACCAGGTGACATGGGGTCACACCCTGGGTGGTTGTGAACAGAATGAGTCTGCATCCAAAGATTATCCAACATGAATAAACGCTTGGAGGAAAGGATGACATCAGTGGTGTCGTCGGTGACATGGGGTCGATTCAGATATGACTTATTACTGATATCTACACAGAGCATTGATGTGAATCACACTGCTGCTCTCTCATTTAGCTGTTTGTGCTTTACAGATTATGGTTGTTGTGGACGGCTGTTCACAAATCTAAATGTGTATTTGAACCCAATAATAGTTGAATTCAAGAAGTTTAAGCTGCCTGTCAATCACTGTTTTTGTAACCGGTGGACAGTCAGTTAAAAACGTGCTCTGGCAACAGCTGCATATTGCGGATCCTAAACAGCCGGTGAAATAGAGGTGAGTGAGATCCTCCCTTCTGAACTCCACTGGCCAAACACACGACAGACAGACCCATGCTAACATTCCAAAGGTTAAGCTAACTCTGTTATGAGGTGTTGTTACAACCAGGCCAGTCCACTGAAGGGTGGATATAAAATACATCTATTGGCTGGAAAGACGGGAGAGCCCGGTAATAGGAGCAGCTCATAGGCTGCATCACCTGTCTGTCGGGACGGCTACTATGGAAACAGTGACAGGTTGTCATTCTAATTTCCTACCCAGTGAACATGGTGCTGTAAACAGAGGAGAGTAACGACCGCTCTGAGACGAGCTACTGTAGTGTGTGTGTGTGTGTGTGTGTGTGTGTGTGTGTGTGTGTGTGTGTGTGTGTGTCTCTCTCTTTGTGTGTTTCTAAGAGGGTGTGTTGTGTTGTGTCCTCAACAGGGTTTACAGATACAACAGGACAAGAATAGCAGCATTCAGACAGTAGGCAGGTCATTACTCATCAACTATTAGTCCTGTCTACAGAGAGGGGTTCAACTAGATCACAGTCCTGTCTACAGAGAGGGGTTCAACTAGATCACAGTCCTGTCTACAGAGAGGGGTTCAACTAGATCACAGTCCTGTCTACAGAGAGGGGTTCAACTAGATCACAGTCCTGTCTACAGAGAGGGGTTCAACTAGATCACAGTCCTGTCTACAGAGAGGGGTTCAACTAGATCACAGTCCTGTCTACAGAGAGGGGTTCAACTAGACCACAGTCCTGTCTACAGAGAGGGGTTCAACTAGACCACAGTCCTGTCTACAGAGAGGGGTTCAACTAGACCACAGTCCTGTCTACAGAGAGGGGTTCAACTAGACCACAGTCCTGTCTACAGAGAGGGGTTCAACTAGATCACAGTCCTGTCTACAGAGAGGGGTTCAACTAGATCACAGTCCTGTCTACAGAGAGGGGTTCAACTAGATCACAGTCCTGTCTACAGAGAGGGGTTCAACTAGACCACAGTCCTGTCTACAGAGAGGGGTTCAACTAGATCACAGTCCTGTCTACAGAGAGGGGTTCAACTAGACAACAGTCCTGTCTACAGAGAGGGGTTCAACTAGACAACAGTCCTGTCTACAGAGAGGGGTTCAACTAGATCACAGTCCTGTCTACAGAGAGGGGTTCAACTAGACAACAGTCCTGTCTACAGAGAGGGTTCAACTAGACCACAGTCCTGTCTACAGAGAGGGGTTCAACTAGATCACAGTCCTGTCTACAGAGAGGGGTTCAACTAGATCACAGTCCTGTCTACAGAGAGGGGTTCAACTAGATCACAGTCCTGTCTACAGAGATGGGTTCAACTAGACAACAGTCCTGTCTACAGAGAGGGGTTCAACTAGATCACAGTCCTGTCTACAGAGAGGGGTTCAACTAGATCACAGTCCTGTCTACAGAGAGGGGTTCAACTAGATCACAGTCCTGTCTACAGAGAGGGGTTCAACTAGATCACAGTCCTGTCTACAGAGAGGGGTTCAACTAGATCACAGTCCTGTCTACAGAGAGGGGTTCAACTAGATCACGGTCCTGTCTACAGAGAGGGGTTCAACTAGATCACGGTCCTGTCTACAGAGAGGGGTTCAACTAGATCACAGTCCTGTCAACAGAGAGGGGTTCATCTAGATCACGGTCCCGTCTACAGAGAGGGGTTCAACTAGACCACAGTCCTGTCTACAGAGAGGGGTTCAACTAGACCACAGTCCTGTCTACAGAGAGGGGTTCAACTAGATCACAGTCCTGTCTACAGAGAGGGGTTCAACTAGATCACAGTCCTGTCTACAGAGAGGGGTTCAACTAGACCACAGTCCTGTCTACAGAGAGGGGTTCAACTAGATCACAGTCCTGTCTACAGAGAGGGGTTCAACTAGACAACAGTCCTGTCTACAGAGAGGGGTTCAACTAGACAACAGTCCTGTCTACAGAGAGGGGTTCAACTAGATCACAGTCCTGTCTACAGAGAGGGGTTCAACTAGACAACAGTCCTGTCTACAGAGAGGGTTTCAACTAGACCACAGTCCTGTCTACAGAGAGGGGTTCAACTAGACCACAGTCCTATCTACAGAGAGGGGTTCAACTAGACCACAGTCCTGTCTACAGAGAGGGGTTCACCAGATGTACAGTCCTGTCTACAGAGATGGGTTCAACTAGACAACAGTCCTGTCTACAGAGAGGGGTTCAACTAGATCACAGTCCTGTCTACAGAGAGGGGTTCAACTAGATCAAAGTCCTGTCTACAGAAAGGGGTTCAACTAGATCACAGTCCTGTCTACGGAGAGGGGTTCAACTAGACCACAGTGTACAGAGAGGGGTTCAACTAGACCACAGTCCTGTCTACAGAGAGGGGTTCAACTAGACCACAGTCCTGTCTACAGAGAGGGGTTCAACTAGACCACAGTCCTGTCTACAGAGAGGGGTTCAACAGATCACAGTCCTGTCTACAGAGAGGGGTTCAACTAGACCACAGTCCTGTCTACAGAGAGGGGTTCAACTAGATCACAGTCCTGTCTAGAGGGGTTCAACTAGATCACAGTCCTGTTTCACAGAGAGGGGTACAACTAGATCACGGTCCTGTATACAGAGAAGGGTTCATAGATCACGGTCCTGTCTACAGAGAGGGGTTCAACTAGATCACGGTCCTGTCTACAGAGAGGGTTCAACTAGATCACGGTCCTGTCTACAGAGAGGGGTTCAACTAGATCACAGTCCTGTCTACAGAGAGGGGTGTAACTAGATCACAGTCCTGTCTACAGAGAGGGGTTCAACTAGATCACGGTCCCGTCTACAGAGAGGGGTTCAACTAGACCACAGTCCTGTCTACAGAGAGGGGTAACTAGACCACAGTCTACAGAGAGGGGTTCAACTAGACCACAGTCCTGTCTACAGAGAGGGGTTCAACTAGACCACAGTCCTGTCTACAGAGAGGGGTATAGACCATCCTGTCTACAGAGGGGTTCAACTAGATCACAGTCCTGTCTACAGAGAGGGTTCAACTAGACCACAGTCCTGTCTACAGAGAGGGGTGTACTAGATCACAGTCCTGTCTACGGAGAGGGGTAACTAGATCACAGTCCTGTTTCACAGAGAGGGTTCAACTAGATCACGGTCCTGTCTACAGAGAAGGGTTCAACTAGATCACGGTCCTGTCTACAGAGAGGGGTTCAACTAGATCACGGTCCTGTCTACAGAGAGGGGTTCAACTAGATCACAGTCCTGTCTACAGAGAGGGGTTCAACTAGATCACAGTCCTGTCTACAGAGAGGGGTTCAACTAGATCACGGTCCCGTCTACAGAGAGGGGTTCAACTAGACCACAGTCCTGTCTACAGAGAGGGGTTCAACTAGATCACAGTCCTGTCTACAGAGAGGGGTTCAACTAGACCACAGTCCTGTCTACAGAGAGGGGTTCAACTAGATCACGGTCCCGTCTACAGAGAGGGTTCAACTAGACCACAGTCCTGTCTACAGAGAGGGTAACTAGACCACAGTCCTGTCTACAGAGAGGGTTCAACTAGACAACAGTCCTGTCTACAGAGAGGTGTTCAACTAGATCACAGTCCTGTCTACAGAGAGGGGTTCAACTAGACCACAGTCCTGTCTACAGAGAGGGGTTCAACTAGACAACAGTCCTGTCTACAGAGAGGGGTAACTAGACATAGTCCTGTCTACAGAGAGGGGTTCAACAAGACCACAGTCCTGTCTACAGAGAGGGGTTCAACTAGATCACAGTCCTGTCTACAGAGAGGGGTTCAACTAGATCACAGTCCTGTCTACAGAGAGGGGTTCAACTAGATCACAGTCCTGTCTACAGAGTGGGTAACTAGATCACAGTCCTGTCTACAGAGGGGGTTCAACTAGATCACAGTCCTGTCTACAGAGAGGTTCAACTAGATCACAGTCCTGTCTACAGAGATGGGTTCAACTAGATCACAGTCCTGTCTACAGAGAGGGGTTCAACTAGATCACAGTCCTGTCTACAGAGAGGGGTTCAACTAGACCACAGTCCTGTCTACAGAGAGGGGTTCAACTAGATCACAGTCCTGTCTACAGAGAGGGGTTCAACTAGATCACAGTCCTGTCTACAGAGAGGGGTTCAACTAGATCACAGTCCTGTCTACAGAGAGGGGTTCAACTAGATCACAGTCCTGTCTACAGAGAGGGGTTCAACTAGATCACAGTCCTGTCTACAGAGAGGGGTTCAACTAGATCACAGTCCTGTCTATATGTATAGTGTACACACACACAGACACACACACACAGACAAAGGTGAGACGTGTGTGTAGGCCAGGTGTATAGCATATGGTACACCAGGTGTATAGCATATGGTACACCAGGTGTATAGCATATGGTACACCAGGTGTATAGCATATGGTACACCAGGTGTATAGCATATGGTACACCAGGTGTATAGCATATGGTACACCAGGTGTATAGCATATGGTACACCAGGTGTATAGCATATGGTACACCAGGTGTATAGCATATGGTACACCAGGTGTATAGCATATGGAACACCAGGTGTATAGCATATGGTACACCAGGTGTATAGCATATGGTACACCAGGTGTATAGCATATGGTACACCAGGTGTATAGCATATGGTACACCAGGTGTATAGCATATGGTACACCAGGTGTATAGCATATGGTACACCAGGTGTATAGCATATGGAACACCAGGTGTATAGCATATGGAACACCAGGTGTATAGCATATGGTACACCAGGTGTATAGCATATGGTACACCAGGTGTATAGCATATGGTACACCAGGTGTATAGCATATGGTACACCAGGTGTATAGCATATGGTACACCAGGTGTATAGCATATGGTACACCAGGTGTATAGCATATGGTACACCAGGTGTATAGCATATGGTACACCAGGTGTATAGCATATGGTACACCAGGTGTATAGCATATGGTACACCAGGTGTATAGCATATGGTACACCAGGTGTATAGCATATGGTACACCAGGTGCATAGCATATGGTACACCAGGTGTATAGCATATGGTACACCAGGTGTATAGCATATGGTACACCAGGTGTATAGCATATGGTACACCAGGTGTATAGCATATGGTACACCAGGTGTATAGCATATGGTACACCAGGTGTATAGCATATGGTACACCAGGTGTAGAGCATATGGTACACCAGGTGCAGAGCATATGGTACACCAGGTGCAGAGCATATGGTACACCAGGTGCAGAGCATATGGTACACCAGGTGCAGAGCATATGGTACACCAGGTGTATAGCATATGGTACACCAGGTGTATAGCATATGGTACACCAGGTGTATAGCATATGGTACACCAGGTGTATAGCATATGGTACACCAGGTGTATAGCATATGGTACACCAGGTGTATAGCATATGGTACACCAGGTGTATAGCATATGGTACACCAGGTGTATAGCATATGGTACACCAGGTGTATAGCATATGGTACACCAGGTGTATAGCATATGGTACACCAGGTGTATAGCATATGGTACACCAGGTGTATAGCATATGGTATACCAGGTGTATAGCATATGGTACACCAGGTGTATAGCATATGGTACACCAGGTGCAGAGCATATGGTACACCAGGTGCAGAGCATATGGTCCAGGTGCATAGCATATGGTAACCAGGTGCATAGCATATGGTACACCAGGTGCATAGCATATGGTACACCAGGTGCATAGCATATGGTACACCAGGTGCATAGCATATGGTACACCAGGTGCATAGCATATGGTACAAGGTGCATAGGTACACCAGGTGTATAGCATATGGTACCCAGGTGTATAGCATATGGTACACCAGGTGTATAGCATATGGTACACCAGGTGTATAGCATATGGTACACCAGGTGTATAGCATATGGTACACCAGGTGTATAGCATATGGTACACCAGGTGTATAGCATATGGTATACCAGGTGTATAGCATATGGTACACCAGGTGTATAGCATATGGTACACCAGGTGTATAGCATATGGTACACCAGGTGTATAGCATATGGTACACAGGTGTATAGCATATGGTACACCAGGTGTATAGCATATGGTACACCAGGTGTATAGCATATGGTACACCAGGTGTATAGCATATGAACACCAGGTGTATAGCATATGGAACAGCCAGGTGTATAGCATATGGTACACCAGGTGTATAGTATATATGGTACACCAGGTGTATAGCATATGGAACACCAGGTACTATAGCATATGGTACACCAGGTGTATAGCATATGGTACTATACACTGTTCACTACATACTATACACTATACTATACTAGGTACTACCTACCATCATCACATCAACATGAACCAGTGTTAACTACTGTATTATAACCAGCCCAGTTACTACCTATCACATCAACATGAACCAGTGTTAACTACTGTATTATAACCAGCCCAGTTACTACCTACCATCATCACATCAACATGAACCAGTGTTAACTACTGTATTATAACCAGCCCAGTTACTACCTACCATCATCACATCAACATGAACCAGTGTTAACTACTGTATTATAACCAGCCCAGTTACTACCTACCACCATCACATCAACATGAACCAGTGTTAACTACTGTATTATAACCAGCCCAGTTACTCCTACCATCACATCAACATGAACCAGTGTTAACTACTGTATTATAACCAGCCCAGTTACTACCATCACCACATCAACATGAACCAGTGTTAACTACTGTATTATAACCAGCCCAGTTACTACCATCATCACATCAACATGAACCAGTGTTAACTACTGTATTATAACCAGCCCAGTTACTACCATCACCACATCAACATGAACCAGTGTTAACTACTGTATTATAACCAGCCCAGTTACTACCTACCACCATCACATCAACATGAACCAGTGTTAACTACTGTATTATAACCAGCCCAGTTACTACCTACCACCATCACATCAACATGAACCAGTGTTAACTACTGTATTATAACCAGCCCAGTTACTACCTACCATCATCACATCAACATGAACCAGTGTTCACTACTGTATTATAACCAGCCCAGTTACTACCTACCATCATCACATCAACATGAACCAGTGTTAACTACTGTATTATAACCAGCCCAGTTACTACCATCAACACATCAACATGAACCAGTGTTAACTACTGTATTATAACCAGCCCAGTTACTACCATCAACACATCAACATGAACCAGTGTTAACTACTGTACTATAACCAGCCCAGTTACTAACTACCATCATCACATCAACATGAACCAGTGTTAACTACTGTATTATAACCAGCCCAGTTACTACCTACCATAAGCATGAACCAGTGTTAACTACTGTATTATAACCAGCCCAGTTACTACCATCATCACCACATCAACATGAACCAGTGTTAACTACTGTATTATAACCAGCCCAGTTACTACCTACCATCATCACAACAACAACATGAACCAGTGTTAACTAGCTGTACCTACCACCATATCAACATGAACCAGTGTTAACCAGTTACTACCTACCACCATCACATCAACATGAACCAGTGTTAACTACTGTATTATAACCAGCCCAGTTACTACCTACCACCATCAGATCAACATGAACCAGTGTTAACTACTGTATTATAACCAGCCCAGTTACTACCTACCATCATCACATCAACATGAACCAGTGTTAACTACTGTATTATAACCAGCCCAGTTACTACCTACCATCACATCAACATGAACCAGTGTTAACTACTGTATTATAACCAGCCCAGTTACTACCACCACCATCACATCAACATGAACCAGTGTTAACTACTGTATTATAACCAGCCCAGTTACTACCTACCATCATCACATCAACATGAACCAGTGTTAACTACTGTATTATAACCAGCCCAGTTACTACCTACCATCATCACATCAACATGAACCAGTGTTAACTACTGTATTATAACCAGCCCAGTTACTACCTACCATCATCACATCAACATGAACCAGTGTTAACTACTGTATTATAACCAGCCCAGTTACTACCTACCATCATCACATCAACATGAACCAGTGTTAACTATTATAACCAGCCCAGTTACTACCTTCATGAACCAACCCACTGTTATAACTAGCCCAGTTACCATCATCACATCAACATGAACCAGTGTTAACTACTGTATTATAACCAGCCCAGTTACTACCTACCATCACACCAACATGAACCAGTGTTAACTACTGAGTTACTACCCAGTGTTCAACATGAACTGTTAACTTATAACCAGCCCAGTTACTACCTACCATCATCACATCAACATGAACCAGTGTTAACTACTGTATTATAACCAGCCCAGTTACTACCTACCATCACATCAACATGAACCAGTGTTAACTACTGTATTATAACCAGCCCAGTTACTACCTACCATCATCACATCAACATGAACCAGTGTTAACTACTGTATTATAACCAGCCCAGTTACTACCTACCATCATCACATCAACATGAACCAGTGTTAACTACTGTATTATAACCAGCCCAGTTACTACCTACCATCAACACATCAACATGAACCAGTGTTAACTACTGTATTATAACCAGCCCAGTTACTACCTACCATCATCATCAACATGAACCAGTGTTAACTACTGTATTATAACCAGCCCAGTTACTACCTACCATCAACACATCAACATGAACCAGTGTTAACTACTGTATTATAACCAGCCCAGTTACTACCTACCATCATCACATCAACATGAACCAGTGTTAACTACTGTATTATAACCAGCCCAGTTACTACCACATCTCAACATGAACCATCATTATAACAGCCCAGTCAACATGAACCAGTGTTAACTACTGTATTATAACCAGCCCAGTTACTACCTACCATCACATCAACATGAACCAGTGTTAACTACTGTATTATAACCAGCCCAGTTACTACCTACCATCAACACATCAACATGAACCAGTGTTAACTACTGTATTATAACCAGCCCAGTTACTACCTACCATCATCACATCAACATGAACCAGTGTTAACTACTGTATTATAACCAGCCCAGTTACTACCATCATCACATCAACATGAACCAGTGTTAACTACTGTATTATAACCAGCCCAGTTACTACCTATCATCAACATGAACCAGTGTTAACTACTGTATTATAACCAGCCCAGTTACTACCTACCATCAACATGAACCAGTGTTAACTACTGTATTATAACCAGCCCAGTTACTACCTACCATCAACACATCAACATGAACCAGTGTTAACTACTGTATTATAACCAGCCCAGTTACTACCTACCATCATCACATCAACATGAACCAGTGTTAACTACTGTATTATAACCAGCCCAGTTACTACCTACCATCATCACATCAACATGAACCAGTGTTAACTACTGTATTATAACCAGCCCAGTTACTACCTATCATCACATCAACATGAACCAGTGTTAACTACTGTATTATAACCAGCCCAGTTACTACCTACCATCATCACATCAACATGAACCAGTGTTAACTACTGTATTATAACCAGCCCAGTTACTACCACCATCATCACATCAACATGAACCAGTGTTAACTACTGTATTATAACCAGCCCAGTTACTACCATCACCATCACATCAACATGAACCAGTGTTAACTACTGTATTATAACCAGCCCAGTTACTACCTACCATCATCACATCAACATGAACCAGTGTTAACTACTGTATTATAACCAGCCCAGTTACTACCATCACACATCAACATGAACCAGTGTTAACTACTGTATTATAACCAGCCCAGTTACTACCTACCATCACATCAACATGAACCAGTGTTAACTACTGTATTATAACCAGCCCAGTTACTACCATCATCACATCAACATGAACCAGTGTTAACTACTGTATTATAACCAGCCCAGTTACTACCATCATCACATCAACATGAACCAGTTACTACCATCATCACATCAACATGAACCAGTGTTAACTACTGTATTATAACCAGCCCAGTTACTACCTACCATCACATCAACATGAACCAGTGTTAACTACTGTATTATAACCAGCCCAGTTACTACCACCATCACATCAACATGAACCAGTGTTAACTGCTGTATTATAACCAGCCCAGTTACTACCATCATCACATGAACAAACTACTGAACCAGTGTTAACTACTGAACCAGTTATAACCAGCCCAGTTACTACCTACCATCATCACATCAACATGAACCAGTGTTAACTACTGTATTATAACCAGCCCAGTTACTACCACCATCACATCAACATGAACCAGTGTTCACTACTGTATTATAACCAGCCCAGTTACTACCTACCATCATCACATCAACATGAACCAGTGTTAACTACTGTATTATAACCAGCCCAGTTACTACCACCACCATCACATCAACATGAACCAGTGTTAACTACTGTATTATAACCAGCCCAGTTACTACCTACCATCATCACATCAACATGAACCAGTGTTAACTACTGTATTATAACCAGCCCAGTTACTACCTACCATCATCACATCAACATGAACCAGTGTTAACTACTGTATTATAACCAGCCCAGTTACTACCTACCATCACATCAACATGAACCAGTGTTAACTACTGTATTATAACCAGCCCAGTTACTACCTACCATCACATCAACATGAACCAGTGTTAACTACTGTATTATAACCAACATGCCCAGTTACTACCATCATCACATCAACATGAACCAGTGTTAACTACTGTATTATAACCAGCCCAGTTACTACCATCATCACATCAACATGAACCAGTGTTAACTACTGTATTATAACCAGCCCAGTTACTACCACCATCATCACATCAACATGAACCAGTGTTAACTACTGTATTATAACCAGCCCAGTTACTACCTACCATCATCACATCAACATGAACCAGTGTTAACTACTGTATTATAACCAGCCCAGTTACTACCATCATCACATCAACATGAACCAGTGTTAACTACTGTATTATAACCAGCCCAGTTACTACCTACCACCATCACATCAACATGACCAGTGTTAACTACTGTATTATAACCAGCCCAGTTACTACCTACCATCATCACATCAACATGAACCAGTGATAACTACTATATTATAACATTTACTACCTTTACATTTAAGTCATTTAGCATTTAAGTCATTATAAACCAGCCCAGTTACTACCATCATCACATCAACATGAACCAGTGTTAACTACTGTATTATAACCAGCCCAGTTACTACCTACCATCATCACATCAACACCATCACATCAACAGAACCAGTGTTAACTACTGTATTACAACTGTCAGTTACTACCATCATCACATCAACATGAACCAGTGTTAACTACTGCATTATAACTAGCCCAGTTACTACCATCAATACGAACCAGTGTTAACTACTGTATTATAACCAGCCCAGTTACTACCTACCACTTATCACATCAACATGAACCAGTGTTAACTACTGTATTATAACCAGCCCAGTTACTACCATCATCACATCAACATGAACCAGTGTTAACTACTGTATTATAACCAGCCCAGTTACTACCTACCATCACATCAACATGAACCAGTGTTAACTACTGTATTATAACCAGCCCAGTTACTACCTACCATCACATCAACATGAACCAGTGTTAACTACTGTATTATAACCAGCCCAGTTACTACCTACCATCATCACATCAACATGAACCAGTGTTAACTACTGTATTATAACCAGCCCAGTTACTACCTACCATCATCACATCAACATGAACCAGTGTTAACTACTGTATTATAACCAGCCCAGTTACTACCTATCATCACATCAACATGAACCAGTGTTAACTACTGTATTATAACCAGCCCAGTTACTACCTACCATCATCACATCAACATGAACCAGTGTTAACTACTGTATTATAACCAGCCCAGTTACTACCTACCATCATCACATCAACATGAACCAGTGTTAACTACTGTATTATAACCAGCCCAGTTACTACCTACCATCATCACATCAACATGAACCAGTGTTAACTACTGTATTATAACCAGCCCAGTTACTACCATCATCACATCAACATGAACCAGTGTTAACTACTGTATTATAACCAGCCCAGTTACTACCTACCATTGTCACATCAACATGAACCAGTGTTAACTACTGTATTATAACCAGCCCAGTTACTACCATCAACACATCAACATGAACCAGTGTTAACTACTGTACTATAACCAGCCCAGTTACTAACTACCATCATCACATCAACATGAACCAGTGTTAACTACTGTATTATAACCAGCCCAGTTACTACCTACCATAAGCATGAACCAGTGTTAACTACTGTATTATAACCAGCCCAGTTACTACCATCACCATCAACATGAACCAGTGTTAACTACTGTATTATAACCAGCCCAGTTACTACCTACCATCATCACATCAACATGAACCAGTGTTAACTACTGTATTATAACCAGCCCAGTTACTACCTACCATCATCACATCAACATGAACCAGTGTTAACTACTGTATTATAACCAGCCCAGTTACTACCTACCATCATCACATCAACATGAACCAGTGTTAACTACTGTATTATAACCAGCCCAGTTACTACCTACCATCATCACATCAACATGAACCAGTGTTAACTACTGTATTATAACCAGCCCAGTTACTACCTACCATCATCACATCAACATGAACCAGTGTTAACTACTGTATTATAACCAGCCCAGTTACTACCTACCATCATCACATCAACATGAACCAGTGTTAACTACTGTATTATAACCAGCCCAGTTACTACCTACCATCATCACATCAACATGAACCAGTGTTAACTACTATATTATAACCAGCCCAGTTACTACCTACCATCATCACATCAACATGAACCAGTGTTTACTACTGTATTATAACCAGCCCAGTTACTACCTACCATCACATCAACATGAACCAGTGTTAACTACTGTATTATAACCAGCCCAGTTACTACCTACCATCATCACATCAACATGAACCAGTGTTCACTACTGTATTATAACCAGCCCAGTTACTACCTACCATCAACACATCAACATGAACCAGTGTTAACTACTGTATTATAACCAGCCCAGTTACTACCTACCATCACATCAACATGAACCAGTGTTAACTACTGTATTATAACCAGCCCAGTTACTACCTACCATCAACACATCAACATGAACCAGTGTTAACTACTGTATTATAACCAGCCCAGTTACTACCTACCATCAACACATCAACATGAACCAGTGTTAACTACTGTATTATAACCAGCCCAGTTACTACCTACCATCACATCAACATGAACCAGTGTTAACTACTGTATTATAACCAGCCCAGTTACTACCTACCATCACATCAACATGAACCAGTGTTAACTACTGTATTATAACCAGCCCAGTTACTACCTACCATCACATCAACATGAACCAGTGTTAACTACTGTATTATAACCAGCCCAGTTACTACCATCATCACATCAACATGAACCAGTGTTAACTACTGTATTATAACCAGCCCAGTTACTACCTACCATCAACACATCAACATGAACCAGTGTTAACTACTGTATTATAACCAGCCCAGTTACTACCTACCATCATCACATCAACATGAACCAGTGTTAACTACTGTATTATAACCAGCCCAGTTACTACCTACCATCATCACATCAACATGAACCAGTGTTAACTACTGTATTATAACCAGCCCAGTTACTACCTACCATCATCACATCAACATGAACCAGTGATAACTACTATATTATAACATTTACATTTACATTTAAGTCATTTAGCATTTAAGTCATGTATAACCAGCCCAGTTACTACCATCATCACATCAACATGAACCAGTGTTAACTACTGTATTATAACCAGCCCAGTTACTACCTACCATCATCACATCAACATGAA
>NW_026285336.1:0-8274 GCF_023373465.1 Oncorhynchus keta | reverse complement strand
TGTGGAGACTATATACAGGGTATTACGGTACAGAGTCAATGTGGAGGCTATATACAGGGTGTTACGGTACAGAGTCAATGTGGAGACTATATACAGGGGGTACCAGTACAGAGTCAATGTGGAGACTATATACAGGGGGTACCAGTACAGAGTCAATGTGGAGACTATATACAGGGTGTTACGGTACAGAGTCAATGTGGAGACTATATACAGGGGGTACCGGTACAGAGTCAATGTGGAGGCTATATACAGGGTGTTACGGTACAGAGTCAATGTGGAGACTATATACAGGGGGTACCGGTACAGAGTCAATGTGGAGGCTATATACAGGGTGTTACGGTACAGAGTCAATGTGGAGGCTATATACAGGGTGTTACGGTACAGAGTCAATGTGGAGGCTGATATACAGTGGCACCGGCACAGAGTCACGGTGGAGGCTGAGACAGGTGTGTTGCTGGGCAGAGTCAATAAGTGGAGGCTACATAGGCAAGGCACAGTCACGTGGAGGCTATATACAGGTGGTACCGCAGAGTCAATGTGGAGGCTATATACAGGGTATTACGGCCAGAGTCAATGTGTGAGGCGAGAGCATGGGGGCACTGCACAGAGTCAATGTGGAGGCTTATATACAGGGTATTACGGTACAGAGTCAATGTGGAGGCTATATACAGGCATGGCACAGAGTCAATGTGGAGGCCATATACGGGGGCATGTACAGAGTCACTGTGGAGGCGATATACAGGGGTACCGGTACAGAGTCAATGTGGAGGCTATATACAGGTGGCACCGGCACAGAGTCACTGTGGAGGCTATATACAGGGTATTACGGTACAGAGTCAATGTGGAGGCTATATACAGGGTATAACGGTACAGAGTCACGTGGAGGCTATATACAGGGGTACTGGTACAGAGTCAATGTGGAGGCTATATACAGGGGGTACCGGCACAGAGTCAATGTGGAGGCTATATACAGGTGGTATTGGTACAGAGTCAATGTGGAGGCTATATACAGGGTATTACAGTACAGAGTCAATGTGGAGGCTATATATAGGTGGTACCGGTACAGAGTCAATGTGAGACTATATACAGGGGGTACCACTACAGAGTCAATGTGGAGGCTATATACAGGGGGTAATTGGTACAGAGTCAATGTGGAGGCTTTGACAGGGCGTTATGGTACAGAGTCAATGTGAGACTATATACAGGGTATTACGGTACAGAGTCAATGTGTGAGGCTATATACAGGGCGTTATGTTACAGAGTCAATGTGGAGACTATATACAGGGGGTACCGGCACAGAGTCAATGTGGAGGCTATATACAGGGTGTTACGGTACAGAGTCAATGTGGAGACTATATACAGGGGGTACTGGTACAGAGTCAATGTGGAGGCTATATACAGGGGTACCGTACAGAGTCAATGTGGAGGCTATATACAGGGTGTTACGGTACAGAGTCAATGTGGAGACTATATACAGGGGGTACCGGTACAGAGTCAATGTGGAGGCTATATACAGGGTGTTACGGCACAGAGTCAATGTGGAGGCTATATACAGGGTGTTACGGTACAGTCAATGTGGAGGCTATATACAGGTGGTACCGGTACAGAGTCAATGTGGAGGCTATATACAGGGTATTACGGTACAGAGTCAATGTGGAGGCTATATACAGGGTACCGGTACAGAGTCAATGTGGAGGCTATATACAGGGGTACCGGTACAGAGTCAATGTGGAGGCTATATACAGGGTATTACGGTACAGAGTCAATGTGGAGGCTATATACAGGGTATTACGGTACAGAGTCAATGTGGAGGCTATATACAGGGGGTACCGGTACAGAGTCAATGTGGAGGCTATATACAGGGGGTACCGGTACAGAGTCAATGTGGAGGCTATATACAGGTGGTACCGGTACAGAGTCAATGTGGAGGCTATATACAGGGTATTACGGTACAGAGTCAATGTGGAGGCTATATGCAGGGTATTACGGTACAGAGTCAATGTGGAGGCTATATACAGGGGGTACCGGTACAGAGTCAATGTGGAGGCTATATACAGGGGGTACCGGTACAGAGTCAATGTGGAGGCTATATACAGGTGGTATTGGTACAGAGTCAATGTGGAGGCTATATACAGGGTATTACAGTACAGAGTCAATGTGGAGGCTATATACAGGTGGTACCGGTACAGAGTCAATGTGGAGACTATATACAGGGGGTACCAGTACAGAGTCAATGTGGAGGCTATATACAGGGCTACCGGTACAGAGTCAATGTGGCTATATACAGGGTGTTTGGGTCAGAGTCAATGTAGGCTATATACAGGGGGTACCAGTACAGAGTCAATGTGGAGGCTATATACAGGTGGTACCGGTACAGAGTCAATGTGGAGGCTATATACAGGGTGTTACGGTACAGAGTCAATGTGGAGGCTATATACAGGGTGTTATGGTACAGAGTCAATGTGGAGGCTATATACAGGGGGTATTAGTACAGAGTCAATGGGGAGGCTATATACAGGGTGTTATGGGTACAGAGTCAATGTGGAGGCTATATACAGGGTATTACGGGGTACAGAGTCAATGTGGAGGCCATATAGGTGTTACGGTACAGAGTCAATGTGGAGACTATATACAGGGGTACCAGTACAGAGTCAATGTGGAGGCTATATACAGGTGTTACCAGTACAGAGTCAATGTGGAGGCTTATATACAGGGTGTTATGGTACAGAGTCAATGTGGAGGCTATATACAGGGTATTACGGCACAGAGTCAATGTGGAGGCTTATATACAGGGGCACGGCACAGAGTCAATGTGGAGATTGAGGATACAGGGGGTACCAGCACAGAGTCAATGTGGAGGCTATACAGGGGGTACTGGTACAGAGTCAATGTGGAGGCTATATACAGGGGGTACCGGTACAGAGTCAATGTGGAGGCTATATACAGGGGGTACCGGCACAGAGTCAATGTGGAGGCTATATACAGGGGTTACCAGGCACAGAGTCAACGTGGAGGCTATATACAGGGGCACCGGGTACAGAGTCAATGTGGAAGCTATATACAGGGGGTACCGATACAGAGTCAATGTGGAGGCTATATACAGGGGCACCGGCACAGAGTCAATGTGGAGGCTATATACAGGGCGTTATGGTACAGAGTCAATGTGGAGACTATATACAGGGGCACCGGCGGTACAGAGTCAATGTGGAGGCTATATACAGGGCGTTATGGTACAGAGTCAATGTGGAGACTATATACAGGGTATTACGGTACAGAGTCAATGTGGAGGCTATATACAGGGTGTTACGGTACAGAGTCAATGTGGAGGCTATATACAGGGGGTACCAGTACAGAGTCAATGTGGAAACTATATACAGGGTGTTACGGTACAGAGTCAATGTGGAGACTATATACAGGGGGTACCAGTACAGAGTCAATGTGGAGACTATATACTGATAGGAGTCCGGCGCCGACTGAGATGGCCGCCTCGCTTCGCGTTCTTAGGAAACTATGCAGTTTTTTGTTTTTTTACGTGTTATTTCTTACATTAGTACCCCAGGTCATCTTAGGTTTCATTACATACAGTCGAGAAGAACTACTGAATATAAGATCAGCGTCAACTCACCATCAGTACGACCAAGAATATGTTTTCCGCGACGCGGATCCTGTGTTCTGCCTTACAAACAGGACAACGGAATGGACGCTTGCAGCCACCCAAGGAAACGACTACGAAAAGAGGGAAACGCGGCGGTGTTCTGGTCAGACTCCGAAAAGGGCACATCGCGCACCACTTCCCAGTATTCTTCTTGCCAATGTCCAGTCTCTCGACAACAAGGTTGATGAAATCCGAGCAAGGGTGGCATTCCAGAGGGACATCAGAGACTGTAACGTTCTTGCTTTACGGAAACATGGCTTACTGGGAAGACGCTATCCAGGGCGGTGCAGCTAACGGGTTTCTCCACGCATCGCGCGGACAGAAACAAACATCTCTCTGGTAAGAAGAGTGGCGGGGGCGTATGCCTTATGACTAACGGGACATGGTGTGATGAAGGAAACATACAGGAACTCAAATCCTTCTGTTCACCTGATTTAGAATTCTCACAATCAAATGTAGACCGCATTATCTTCCAAGAGAATTCTCTTCGATTATAATCACAGCCGTATATCCCCCCCAAGCAGACACATCGATGGCTCTGAACGAACTTTATTTAACTCTTTGCAAACTGGAAAACATTTATCCGGAGGCTGCATTCATTGTAGCTGGGGATTTTAACAAAGCCAATCTGAAAACAAGACTCCCTAAATTTTATCAGCATATCGATTGCGCAACCAGGGGTGGTAAAACCTTGGATCATTGTTACCTAACTTCCGCGACGCATAGCAAGGCCCTGCCCCGCCCCCCTTCGGAAAAGCTGACCACGACTCCATTTTGCTGATCCCTGCCTACAGGCAGAAATTAAAACAAGAGGCTCCCACGCTGAGGTCTGTCCAACGCTGGTCAGACCAAGCTGACTCTACACTCCAAGACTGCTTCCATCACGTGGACTGGGACATGTTTCGTATTGCGTCAGATGGGAATATTGACGAATACGCTGATTCGGTGTGCGAGTTCATTAGAACGTGCGTCAAGATGTCGCTCCCATAGCAACGATAAAAACATTCCCTAACCAGAAACCGTGGATTGATGGCAGCATTCGCGTGAAACTGAAAGCGCGAACCACTGCTTTTAATCAGGGCAAGGTGTCTGGCAACATGACTGAATACAAACAGTGCAGCTATTCCCTCCGCAAGGCTATTAAACAAGCTAAGCGTCAGTACAGAGACAAAGTGGAATCTCAATTCAACGGCTCAGACACAAGAGGCATGTGGCAGGGTCTACAGTCAATCACGGACTACAAGATGAAATCCAGCCCAGTCACGGACCAGGATGTCTTGCTCCCAGGCAGACTAAATAACTTTTTGCCCGCTTTGAGGACAATACAGTGCCACTGACACGGCCTGCAACGGAAACATGCGGTCTCTCCTTCACTGCAGCCGAGGTGAGTAAGACATTTAAACGTGTTAACCTCGCAAGGCTGCAGGCCCAGACGGCATCCCCAGCCGCGCCCTCAGAGCATGCGCAGACCAGCTGGCCGGTGTGTTTACGGACATATTCAATCAATCCCTATACCAGTCTGCTGTTCCCACATGCTTCAAGAGGGCCACCATTGTTCCTGTTCCCAAGAAAGCTAAGGTAACTGAGCTAAACGACTACCGCCCCGTAGCACTCACTTCCGTCATCATGAAGTGCTTTGAGAGACTAGTCAAGGACCATATCACCTCCACCCTACCTGACACCCTAGACCCACTCCAATTTGCTTACCGCCCAAATAGGTCCACAGACGATGCAATCTCAACCACACTGCACACTGCCCTAACCCACCTGGACAAGAGGAATACCTATGTGAGAATGCTGTTCATCGACTACAGCTCGGCATTCAACACCATAGTACCCTCCAAGCTCACCATCAAGCTCGAGACCCTGGGTCTCGACCCGCCCTGTGCAACTGGGTACTGGACTTCCTGACGGGCCGCCCCCAGGTGGTGAGGGTAGGCAACAACATCTCCTCCCCCGCTGATCCTCAACACGGGGCCCCACAAGGGTGCGTCTGAGCCCTCTCCTGTACTCCCTGTTCACCCACGACTGCGTGGCCACGCACGCCTCCAACTCAATCATCAAGTTTGCGGACGACACAACAGTGGTAGGCTTGATTACCAACAACGACGAGACGGCCTACAGGGAGGAGGTGAGGGCCCTCGGAGTGTGGTGTCAGGAAAATAACCTCACACTCAACGTCAACAAAACTAAGGAGATGATTGTGGACTTCAGGAAACAGCAGAGGGAACACCCCTATCCACATCGATGGAACAGTAGTGGAGAGGGTAGCTAGTTTTAAGTTCCTCGGCATACACATCACAGACAAACTGAATTGGTCCACTCACACTGACAGCTGCCGTGAAGAAGGCGCAGCAGCGCCCTATTCAACCTCAGGAGGCTGAAGAAATTCGGCTTGTCACCAAAAGCACTCACAAACTTCTACAGATGCACAATCGAGAGCATCCTGGCGGGCTGTATCACCGCCTGGTACGGCAACTGCTCCGCCTCAACCGTAAGGCTCTCCAGAGGGTAGTGAGGACTGCACAACGCATCACCGGGGCAAAACTACCTGCCCTCCAGGACACCTACACCACCCGTTGTTACAGGAAGGCCATAAAGATCATCAAGGACATCAACCACCCGAACCACTGCCTGTTCACCCCGCTATCATCCAGAAGGCGAGGTCAGTACAGGTGCATCAAAGCTGGGACCGAGAGACTGAAAACAGCTTCTATCTCAAGGCCATCAGACTGTTAAACAGCCACCACTAACAGTGAGTGGCTGCTGCCAACACACTGTCATTGACACTGACCCAACTCCAGCCATTTTAATAATGGGAATTGATGGGAATTATGTAAATATATCACTAGCCACTTTAAACAATGCTACCTTATATAATGTTACTTACCCTACATTATTCATCTCATATGCATATGTATATACTGTACTCTACATCATCGACTGCATCCTTATGTAACACATGTATCACTAGCCACTTTAACTATGCCACTTTGTTTACTTTGTCTACACACTCATCTCATATGTATATACTGTACTCGATACTGTCTTACTGTATGCTGCTCTGTACCATCACTCATTCATATCCTTATGTACATGTTCCTTATCCCCTTACACTGTGTATAAGACAGTAGTTTTGGAATTGTTAGTTAGGGATTACTTTTGGTTATCACTGCATTGTCGGAACTAGAAGCACAAGCATTTCGCTACACTCGCATTTAACATCTGCTAACCATGTGTATGTGACAAATAAAATTTGATTTGAGGGGTACCGGTACAGAGTCAATGTGGAGACTATATACAGGGGGTACCAGTACAGAGTCAATGTGGAGGCTGTATACAGGGGGTACCGGTACAGAGTCAATGTGGAGGCTATATACAGGGTATTACAGTACAGAGTCAATGTGGAGGCTATATACAGGTGGTACCGGTACAGAGTCAATGTGGAGACTATATACAGGGGTACCAGTACAGAGTCAATGTGGAGGCTATATACAGGGGTACGGTACAGAGTCAATGTGGAGGCTATATACAGGGTATTACGGTACAGAGTCAATGTGGAGGCTATATACAGGGGTACCGTACAGAGTCAATGTGGAGGCTATATACAGGGTATTACGGTACAGAGTCAATGTGGAGGCTATATACAGGGTATTACGGTACAGAGTCAATGTGGAGGCTATATACAGGGGGTACCAGTACAGAGTCAATGTTGAGGCTATATACAGTGTGTTACGGTACAGAGTCAATGTGGAGGCTATATACAGGGGGTACCAGTACAGAGTCAATGTGGAGGCTATATACAGGGTGTTACGGTACAGAGTCAATGTGGAGGCTATATACAGGGTGTTACGGTACAGAGTCAATGTGGAGGCTATATACAGGGTATTACGGTACAGAGTCAATGTGGAGGCTATATACAGGGGTACCAGTACAGAGTAGGGGTACCGGTACAGAGTCAATGTGGAGACTATATACAGGGGTACCAGTACAGAGTCAATGTGGAGGCTGTATACAGGGGTACCGGTACAGAGTCAATGTGGAGGCTATATACAGGGTATTACAGTACAGAGTCAATGTGGAGGCTATATACAGGTGGTACCGGTACAGAGTCAATGTGGAGACTATATACAGGGGGTACCAGTACAGAGTCAATGTGGAGGCTATATACAGGGGGTACCGGTACAGAGTCAATGTGGAGGCTATATACAGGGTATTACGGTACAGAGTCAATGTGGAGGCTATATACAGGGGGTACCGGTACAGAGTCAATGTGGAGGCTATATACAGGGTATTACGGTACAGAGTCAATGTGGAGGCTATATACAGGGTATTACGGTACAGAGTCAATGTGGAGGCTATATACAGGGGGTACCAGTACAGAGTCAATGTTGAGGCTATATACAGTGTGTTACGGTACAGAGTCAATGTGGAGGCTATATACAGGGGGTACCAGTACAGAGTCAATGTGGAGGCTATATACAGGGTGTTACGGTACAGAGTCAATGTGGAGGCTATATACAGGGTGTTACGGTACAGAGTCAATGTGGAGGCTATATACAGGGTATTACGGTACAGAGTCAATGTGGAGGCTATATACAAGGGTACCAGTACAGAGT
>NW_026285335.1:0-8420 GCF_023373465.1 Oncorhynchus keta | reverse complement strand
ATTATATATTTTAAAAACAACCTGAGGATTGATTATAAAAAACGTTTGACATGTTTCTGTGGACATTACGGATCTTGGTGGGACAGAGAATGATGGTGGGACAGAGAGATGTGTTGGTGGGACAGAGAGATGTGTTGGTGGGACAGGGAGATGTCTTGGTGGGACAGAAGATGTCTTGGTGGGACAGAAGATGATGGTGGGACAGAGAGATGTGTTGGTGGGACAGAGAGATGTCTTGGTGGGAAAGAATTGGGACAGGAATGGTTGTGGGACAGAGATTCTTGTGGGACAAGAGTGTTGGTGGGACAGGGAGATGTCTTGGTGGGACAGAGAGATGTGTTGGTGGGACAGAGAGATGTCTTGGTGGGACAGAGAGATGTCTTGGTGGGACAGGGAGATGTCTTGGTGGGACAGAGAAGATGTCTTGGTGGGACAGAGATGTCTTGGTGGGACAGAGAGATGTCTTGGTGGGACAGGAGATGTGTTGGTGGGACAGAGAGATGTCTTGAGTGGACAGAGAGATGTCTTGGTCAGGACAGAGAAATGTGTTGATGGGACAGGAGATGTCTTGGTGGGACAGAGAGATGTCTTGGTGGGACAGAGATGTCTTGGTGGGAGAGATGGTTGGTGGGGAGAGATGTGTTGGGTGGGAGAGAGTGATAGAGGCATTAGGTAAGAGATGTATTGGGTTAGTTCTGACTGCTAGGACTGTAGCCCTAGTACTATTGAAGTACTAGAAAGACACCCCACCGTTTCTAGATAACGAAAAGAGTATTCAGAAACAGCGGCAACACTTTCTGAATCAGAACACCGGAGTTTCTACCTGTAGTAGAATACCTTGATTCCTGCGTTCCTCGCACCACAGCTGACATGTCATGCATAAATCATTACATACATGTGCAGTAATAACACAGTCTCACTCTATTTCTGATGCAGGAAGGCCAGTTTCTAACAGTTTTCACCCTGGGCTTTTACAACTCATTTGTTTCTTGCTGATATTGAAGCAGACCATTTTGATGTAGAATTGACTGTCATTCTAGGGAAATCTTTAGAAAAGAACAGAATAATGGATAGCTAAGGACAACACCAGGGGACCACATTCTCCCACCGTAAGAAGTTCAAAATAGCCTGGTCATCTTTGTCTATGAGTCACCGTGTGGAGAATCAGGACATCGAGACGGTGTCAGGTCAAAGCAAACAGGGATTTCTTCCAAAAACCAACTGCTGGTGACTCCAAACCAAAGCACGTTCGATTTAACCTTTCACACCTTGAAGTTCTGGGTAAATTCCCGTAACATTCTTTTGTGTGGAAATTGACGTCGAACCTCAAGAAATAAATAATTAATCTAAATGAATAGAAAATGAATTCTGTAAAAATGTCTGATTTATAACAGGATTTGATATGTTTTTCACATCGGAAAATGAGATTCACTCATCACATCACGTCTAAGATACTGGGGTTAGAGACAGGGTCTGATATCACATAACGTCTAAGATACTGTGGTTAGAGACAGGGGTCTGATCACATCACGTCTAAGATACTGTGGTTAGAGACAGGGGTCTGATATCACATCACGTCTAAGATACTGAGGGTTAGAGACAGGGGTCTGATATCACATCACGTCTGAATACTGGGGTTAGAGACAGGGTCTGATATCACATCACATCTAAGATACTGTGGTTAGAGACAGGGGGTCTGACTCACGCCTGGGGTTAGAGACCCTGATCACATCACGTCTAAGATACTGGGGTTAGAGACAGGGTCTGATATCACATCACGTCTAAGATACTGTGGTTAGACAGGGGATCACATCACGATATCACATCACGTCTAAGATACTGTGGTTAGAGACAGGGGCTGATCATCACGTCTCATATCACATCACGTCTAAGATACTGGGGTTAGAGACAGGGTCTGATATCACATCACGCCTAAGATACTGGGGTTAGAGACAGGGTCTGATATCACATCACGTCAGATACTGGGGTTAGAGACAGGGGTCTGATATCACATCACGTCTAAGATACTGTGGTTAGAGACAGGGGTCTGATATCACGTCTAAGATACTGAGTTAGAGACAGGGGGTCTGATATCACATCCAGTCTAAGATACTGTGGTTAGAGACAGGGTCTGATATCACGTCTAAGATACTGTGGTTAGAGACAGGGGTCTGATATCACATCACGTCTAGATACTGTGGTTAGAGACAGGGTCTGATATGTCTAGATACTGAGTTGAGACAGGGTCTGATATCCGTCTCATAGCTGTACAATACTGTGGTTAGAGACAGGGTCTGATATCACGTCTAAGATACTGGGGTTAGAACAGGGATCTGATCAAATCACGTCTAGATACTGTGGTTAGAGACAGGGTCTGATATCACATCCAAATCTAAGATACTGTGTGGTTAGAGACAGGGGTCTGATATCACATCACGTCTAAGATACTGGGGTTAGAGACAGGGTCTGATCACATCACGTCTAAGATACTGTGGTTAGAGACAGGGTCTGTATCACATCACGTCTAAGATACTGGGGTTAGAGACAGGGTCTGATCACATCACGTCTAAGATACTGGGGTTAGAGACAGGGGTCTGATCACATCACGTCTAAGATACTGGGGTTAGAGACAGGGGTCTGATCAAATCACGTCTAAGATACTGTGGTTAGAGACAGGGTCTGATATCACATCACGTCTAAGATACTGTGGTTAGAGACAGGGGTCTGATATCACATCCGTCTAAGATACTGGGAGTTAGAGGCAGGGTCTGATCACATCACGTCTAAGATACTGTGGTTAGAGACAGGGGTCTGATCACATCAAATCTAAGATACTGTGGTTAGAGACAGGGGTCTGATATCACATCACGTCTAAGATACTGGGGTTAGAGACAGGGGTCTGATCACATCACGTCTAAGATACTGGGGTTAGAGACAGGGGTCTGATCACATCACATCTAGATACTAGGGTTAGAGACAGGGTCTGATATCACATCAAGTCTAAGATACTGGGGTTAGAGACAGGGGTCTGATATCACGTCTCAGATACTGGGGTTAGAGACAGGGGTCTGATATCACGTCTCATAGCTGTACGATACTGGTCTGATGGGCCCAAGCCAGAAAACAGAGAAGGGCAGTGGAAGAGGTCTTCGGAGGAGGAGATGGACAGAGGAAGAGGAGGAGGTGGACAGAGGAGGAGGTGGACAGAAGAAGAGGAGGAGGAGGTGGACAGAGGGAGAGGATGATGTGGACAGAGGAAGGATAAGTGTGATCAAGAGGAGGAGGTGGACAGAAGAAGAGGAGGAGGTGGACAGAAGAAAGAGGAGGAGGTGGACAGAAGAAGAGGAGGAGGTGGACAGAGGAAGACAGATGAAGGATAGAGGAAGAGGATATGATAGATAGGAGTGGACAGAGGAAGGAGGATGTGGACAGAGGGATGATGGACAGAGGAAGGGAACAGATGAGGTGGACAGAGGAGGAAGGATGATGATGCGACAGGATGAGGAGGTGGACAAGTAGGAAGGAGGTGGACAGAGAGAGGAAAACATGAGGAGGTGGACATAGGAGGAGGAGTGGACAGAGAAAAGAGGAGGAGGTGGACAGAAGAAGATGATGGGAGGTGGACAGAGGAAGAGGATGAAAGTGGACAGAGGAAGAGGAGGAGGTGGACAGGGAGGGATGTGGACAGAGGAGGAGGATGGTGGACAGAGGAGGAAAGATGAGGAGGTGGACAGAGGAGGAAAGAGGATGGTAGCCTAGTGGTTAGATGCAGATAATGGCAGACCTAGTGGTTAGGAGTGCAGAGGCGGCAGGGCAACCCAGTGGCCAGAGTGCAGATAAAGTGGCGTCCAGCGGTCAGAGCGCAGAGGCAGCAGCCCAGCGGTCAGAGTGCAGATACGCAGGCGTCCAGCGGCCAGGAGCGCAGCGATGCAGGCAGCCCAGTGGTTAGAGACAGAGGCAGCCGCAGCTGGTTGAGGTGGCAGGCAGACTAGTGGTTAGAGTGCAGAGGTGGCAGGTAGCCTAGTGGTTAGAGTGTTGAGGGCAGGTAACCTAGTGGTTAGAGTGTAGAGGTGGCAGGCAACCTAGTGGCCAGAGTGCAGAGGAGCAGGCAACCCAGCGGTCAGGAGGCAGAGGCAGGCACTCCAGCGGTCAAGATGTGAGCAAAACCAGCATCGATAGCAGAGGCAAGGCGGCAACCAGCGGCCAGAGCGCAGATGCGCGTCCAGCGGCTCAGATGCAGACGCGGCGCGTCCAGCGGTCAGAGCGCAGAGGCGGCAGGCAACCAGCGGCCAGATGCGCAGATAACGCGATGTTATCCAGCGGTCAGAGCCAGATGATGCTATACAATCCATGGTCAGGAGCGGCAGATAAGTGGCATGTTCAGTGCACAGAGTGCAGAGGCGGCAGGGCAACTCCAGCGGCTAGAGTGTAGAGGTGGCAGGGTAACCTAGTGGTTAGAGTGTAGAGGTGGCAGGTAGCCTAGTGGTTAGAGTGTAGAGGTGGCAGGGTAGCCTAGTGGTTAGAGTGTAGAGGTGGCAGGTAACCTAGTGGTTAGAGGTAGAGGCGGCAGGTAGCCTAGTGGTTAGAGTGTAGAGGAGGCAGGTAACCTAGTGGTTAGAGTGTAGAGGTGGCAGGTAGCCTAGTGGTTAGAGTGTAGAGGTGGCAGGGTAACCTAGTGGTTAGAGTGTAGAGGTGGCAGGGTAGCCTAGTGGTTAGAGTGTAGAGGTGGCAGGTAGCCTAGTGGTTAGAGTGTAGAGGTGGCAGGGTAACCTAGTGGTTAGAGTGTAGAGGTGGCAGGTAGCCTAGTGGTTAGAGTGTAGAGGTGGCAGGGTAACCTAGTGGTTAGAGTGTAGAGGTGGCAGCAGGTAACCTAGTGGTTAGAGTGTAGAGGTGGCAGGTAGCCTAGTGGTTAGAGTGTAGAGGCGGCAGGTAGCCTAGTGGTTAGGAGTGTAGAGGAGGCAGGTAGCCTAGTGGTTAGAGCGTAGAGGCGGCAGCGTAGCCTAGTGGTTAGAGTGTAGAGGTGGCAGGTAGACTAGTGGTTAGAGTGTAGAGGTGGCAGGGTAACCTAGTGGTTAGAGTGTAGAGGTGGCAGGTAGCCTAGTGGTTAGAGTGTAGAGGTGGCAGGTAACCTAGTGGTTAGGAGTGTAGAGGAGGCAGGTAACCTAGTGGTTAGAGTGTAGAGGTGGCAGGTAGCCTAGTGGTTAGAGTGTAGAGGTGGCAGGGTAACCTAGTGGTTAGAGTGTAGAGGCGGCAGGGTAACCTAGTGGTTAGAGTGTAGAGGTGGCAGGTAGCCTAGTGGTTAGAGTGTAGAGGTGGCAGGGTAGCCTAGTGGTTAGAGTGTAGAGGTGGCAGGTAGCCTAGTGGTTAGAGTGTAGGGGTGGCAGGGTAGCCTAGTGGTTAGAGTGTAGAGGAGGCAGGTAGCCTAGTGGTTAGAGTGTAGAGGTGGCAGGGTAGCCTAGTGGTTAGAGTGTAGAGGAGGCAGGGTAACCTAGTGGTTAGAGTGTAGAGGTGGCAGGGTAACCTAGTGGTTAGAGTGTAGAGGTGGCAGGTAGCCTAGTGGTTAGAGTGTAGAGGTGGCAGGTAGCCTAGTGGTTAGAGTGTAGAGGTGGCAGGGTAGCCTAGTGGTTAGAGTGTAGAGGAGGCAGGTAGCCTAGTGGTTAGAGTGTAGAGGTGGCAGGGTAACCTAGTGGTTAGAGTGTAGAGGTGGCAGGGTAGCCTAGTGGTTAGAGTGTAGAGGTGGCAGGGTAACCTAGTGGTTAGAGTGTAGAGGTGGCAGGGTAGCCTAGTGGTTAGAGTGTAGAGGTGGTAGGTAGCCTAGTGGTTAGAGTGTAGAGGTGGCAGGGTAACCTAGTGGTTAGAGTGTAGAGGTGGCAGGTAGCCTAGTGGTTAGAGTGTAGAGGTGGCAAGGGTAACCTAGTGGTTAGAGTGTAGAGGTGGCAGCAGGTAGCCTAGTGGTTAGAGTGTAGAGGTGGCAGGGTAGCCTAGTGGTTAGAGTGTAGAGGTGGCAGGGTAACCTAGTGGTTAGAGTGTAGAGGTGGCAGGGTAGCCTAGTGGTTAGAGTGTAGAGGAGGCAGGTAGCCTAGTGGTTAGAGTGTAGAGGTGGCAGCGTAGCCTAGTGGTTAGAGTGTAGAGGTGGCAGGGTAACCTAGTGGTTAGAGTGTAGAGGTGGCAGGTAGCCTAGTGGTTAGAGTGTAGAGGAGGCAGGGTAGCCTAGTGGTTAGAGTGTAGAGGTGGCAGCGTAACCTAGTGGTTAGAGTGTAGAGGTGGCAGCGTAACCTAGTGGTTAGAGTGTAGAGGTGGCAGGGTAGCCTAGTGGTTAGAGTGTAGAGGTGGCAGGGTAACCTAGTGGTTAGAGTGTAGAGGTGGCAGGGTAGCCTAGTGGTTAGAGTGTAGAGGCGGCAGGGTAGCCTAGTGGTTAGAGTGTAGAGGTGGCAGGGTAGCCTAGTGGTTAGAGTGTAGAGGTGGCAGGTAGCCTAGTGGTTAGAGTGTAGAGGAGGCAGGGTAGCCTAGTGGTTAGAGTGTAGAGGTGGCAGGGTAGCCTAGTGGTTAGAGTGTAGAGGTGGCAGGTAGCCTAGTGGTTAGAGTGTAGAGGTGGCAGGGTAGCCTAGTGGTTAGAGTGTAGAGGTGGCAGGGTAGCCTAGTGGTTAGAGTGTAGAGGTGGCAGGTAGCCTAGTGGTTAGAGTGTAGAGGTGGCAGGGTAGCCTAGTGGTTAGAGTGTAGAGGTGGCAGGGTAGCCTAGTGGTTAGAGTGTAGAGGTGGCAGGGTAGCCTAGTGGTTAGAGTGTAGAGGTGGCAGGTAGCCTAGTGGTTAGAGTGTAGAGGTGGCAGGGTAGCCTAGTGGTTAGAGTGTAGAGGTGGCAGGGTAGCCTAGTGGTTAGAGTGTAGAGGCGGCAGGGTAGCCTAGTGGTTAGAGTGTAGAGGTGGCAGGGTAGCCTAGTGGTTAGAGTGTAGAGGTGGCAGGGTAGCCTAGTGGTTAGAGTGTAGAGGTGGCAGGTAGCCTAGTGGTTAGAGTGTAGAGGTGGCAGGGTAGCCTAGTGGTTAGAGTGTAGAGGAGGCAGGTAGCCTAGTGGTTAGAGTGTAGAGGTGGCAGGGTAGCCTAGTGGTTAGAGTGTAGAGGTGGCAGGGTAACCTAGTGGTTAGAGTGTAGAGGTGGCTGGGTAACCTAGTGGTTAGAGTGTAGAGGTGGTAGGTAGCCTAGTGGTTAGAGTGTAGAGGTGGCAGGGTAACCTAGTGGTTAGAGTGTAGAGGTGGCAGGTAGCCTAGTGGTTAGAGTGTAGAGGAGGCAGGTAACCTAGTGGTTAGAGTGTAGAGGTGGCAGCGTAGCCTAGTGGTTAGAGTGTAGAGGTGGCAGCGTAACCTAGTGGTTAGAGTGTAGAGGTGGCAGGGTAACCTAGTGGTTAGAGTGTAGAGGTGGCAGGTAGCCTAGTGGTTAGAGTGTAGAGGTGGCAGGGTAACCTAGTGGTTAGAGTGTAGAGGTGGCAGGTAGCCTAGTGGTTAGAGTGTAGAGGTGGCAGGGTAGCCTAGTGGTTAGAGTGTAGAGGTGGCAGGTAGCCTAGTGGTTAGAGTGTAGAGGTGGCAGCGTAGCCTAGTGGTTAGAGTGTAGAGGTGGCAGGGTAACCTAGTGGTTAGAGTGTAGAGGTGGCAGGTAGCCTAGTGGTTAGAGTGTAGAGGAGGCAGGGTAGCCTAGTGGTTAGAGTGTAGAGGTGGCAGGGTAGCCTAGTGGTTAGAGTGTAGAGGTGGCAGGGTAACCTAGTGGTTAGAGTGTAGAGGTGGCAGGGTAACCTAGTGGTTAGAGTGTAGAGGTGGCAGGGTAGCCTAGTGGTTAGAGTGTAGAGGTGGCAGGGTAGCCTAGTGGTTAGAGTGTAGAGGTGGCAGGGTAGCCTAGTGGTTAGAGTGTAGAGGTGGCAGGTAGCCTAGTGGTTAGAGTGTAGAGGTGGCAGGGTAGCCTAGTGGTTAGAGTGTAGAGGAGGCAGGGTAGCCTAGTGGTTAGAGTGTAGAGGTGGCAGGGTAGCCTAGTGGTTAGAGTGTAGAGGGGGCAGGTAGCCTAGTGGTTAGAGTGTAGAGGTGGCAGGGTAGCCTAGTGGTTAGAGTGTAGAGGTGGCAGGGTAGCCTAGTGGTTAGAGTGTAGAGGTGGCAGGTAGCCTAGTGGTTAGAGTGTAGAGGCGGCAGGGTAGCCTAGTGGTTAGAGTGTAGAGGTGGCAGGGTAGCCTAGTGGTTAGAGTGTAGAGGAGGCAGGGTAGCCTAGTGGTTAGAGTGTAGAGGTGGCAGGGTAGCCTAGTGGTTAGAGTGTAGAGGAGGCAGGTAGCCTAGTGGTTAGAGTGTAGAGGAGGCAGGGTAGCCTAGTGGTTAGAGTGTAGAGGTGGCAGGGTAACCTAGTGGTTAGAGTGTAGAGGCGGCAGGGTAGCCTAGTGGTTAGAGTGT
>NW_026285334.1:100000-115531 GCF_023373465.1 Oncorhynchus keta | reverse complement strand
ATGTACAACAGAAAACGTAACGACCAGGCACTAACACGTACTTCTAACAACAGAGCCGAAGGTTACACTGCAATAATCCCGCACAACAACCAGGCGGGCGGCTGTCTAATAAAGACAAACTAATTAACTGATTAATCATGAACAGGTGCTACCACTAAACATACAAGGAGGGAGAGGAAAAACAATCAGTGGCAGCTAATAGGCCGGTGGCGACGACCGCCGGCGCCAACCGCCCGGGAAGGGGAAACACCCTCGGTCGGACTCGACAGTACCCCCTCCTGACGCGCGGCTCCCGCAGCGCGCCGACACCGGCCTCGAGGTCGCCCCGGAGGGGACGAGGTGCAGGGCGATCCGGATGGAGGCGATGGAAATCCCTCAACATGGATGGATCCAAGATGTCCCTCACGGTACCCAGCACCTCTCCTCCGGACCGTACCCCTCCCAGTCCACGAGGTACTGCAGGCCCCTCACCCGGCGTCTTGAGTCCAGAATGGCCCGGATCGTGTACGCGGGGTCCCCTCGATGTCCAGAGGGGGAGGGACCTCCGGTACCTCACTGTCCTGCAGGGGACCAGCTACCACCGGCCTGAGGAGAGACACATGAAACGAGGGGTTAATTCGATAATAGGAAGGGAGTTGTAATCGATAACACACCTCGTTTATTCTCCTCAGGACTTTAAAGGGCCCTACACACTGCGGACCCAGCTTCCGGCAGGGCAAGCGGAGAGGTAGGTTTCGGGTCGAGAGCCAGACCCTGTCCCCCGGTACAAACACGGGGCCTCACTGCGGTGGCGGTCAGCACTCCTCTTCTGCCGTCCACTCGCTTGTCGTAGAGACTCCTGGACGGCCCTCAGGTCTCCTTGGAGCGCTGTACCCATTCCTCCACCGCAGGAGCCTCGGTCTGGCTCGGATGCCATGGTGCCAGGACCGGCTGGTATCCCAACACACTGAAAAGGGGACACGTTAGTAGAGGAGTGGCGTAGTGAGTTCTGAGCCATTTCAGCCCAGGGAATGTATCGTGCCCACTCCCCTGGCCGATCCTGGCAATACGACCGCAGAAACCTACCCACCTCCTGGTTCAATCTCTCCACCTGCCCATTACTCTCGGGGTGATAACCGGAGGTCAGGCTGACAGAGACCCCAAAGCGTTCCATGAACGCTCTCCATACCCGAGGCGTGAATTGGGGGCCCCGATCAAACGATGTCCTCCGGCACCCCGTAGTGCCGAAAGACATGGGTAAATAATGCTTCCGCAGTCTGCAGGGCTGTAGGGATACCGGGCAACGGGAGGAGACGGCAGGACTTAGAAAACCGATCCACAATCACTAGAACCGCGGTGTTCCCTGAGACGGCGGAAGATCGGTCAGGAAATCTATGGACAGATGTGACCATGGCCGCTGTGGAACGGGGAGGGGTTGTAGCTTCCCTCTAGGAAGGTGCCTAGGAGCCTTACTCTGAGCGCACACTGAGCAAGAGGAGACATAACCCTTAACGTCCTTAACCAACGTAGGCCACCAATACCTCCCCTGAAGGCTCCCCACTGTCCTCGTCACCCCAGGGTGACCCGAGGAGGGTAGGACGTGAGCCCACCGAATCAGCTTGTCCCGAACATCAAGCGGCACGTACCCTCGCCCCGCTGGACACTGAGGAGGCGCGGGTTCAGCCCGTAACGCCCGCTCGATGTCCGAGTCCACCTCCCATACCACTGGGGCTACCAGCTTAGAGGCGGGAAGGATGGGAGTAGGTTCGGTGGACCCATCCTCGGTGTCGTAAAGGCGGGACAGTGCGTCAGCCTTCACGTTCTGGGAGCCCGGTCTATAAGACAAAGTAAACCGGAACCGGGTGAAGAATATGGCCCACCTTGCCTGACGTGGGTTAAGTCTCCTTGCAGCCCGAATATACTCAGATTCTGGTGGTCGGTCCAGATGAGAAAAGGGTGCTTAGCCCCCTCAAGCCAGTGTCTCCACACCTTCAGAGCTCTAACCACCGCCAGCAACTCCCGGTCCCCCACATCATAGTTACGCTCCGCTGGGCTGAGCTTCCTTGAGAAGAAAGCGCAGGGCGGAGTTTTGGTGGCGTACCCGAGCGCTGTGATAGCACGGCACCCACCCCAGCCTCGGACGCGTCCACCTCCACTATGAATGCTAGAGAGGATCCGGATGCGCCAACACGGGCGCATCAGTGAACAGCGCCTTCAACTTGTTGAATGCCCTGTCCGCCTGTGCTGACCACTGCAATCGCACCGGGCCCCCAGCAGTGAGGTAATGGGAGCCGCTATCTGGCCAAAACCCGGATAAACCTCCGGTAGTAGTTGGCAAAACCCAAAAACCGCTGCACCTCCTTTACCGTGGTTGGAGTCGGCCAATTACGCACGGCCCTAATGCGGTCACCCTCCATCACCACCCCGAGGTGGAAATGCGATATCCCAGAAAAGAGACGGCTCGTTTAGAGAACACGCATTTCTCAGCCTTGACGTATAGGTCATGCTCAGCAGTCTTCCAAGCACTTTGCGCACCAGAGACACATGCGCGGTGTGAGTGGCCGAGTAGATCAGAATGTCATCGATATAAACAACCACCCCCTGACCGCACAGGTCCCTGAGAATCTCGTCTACAAAGGATTGGAAAACGGCTGGAGCATTCTTTAACCCATACGGCATGACGAGGTACTCATAGTGGCCGGATGTAGTACTAAATGCGGTTTTCCACTCGTCTCCCTTCCGAATACGCACCAGACTATACGCGCTCCTGAGATCCAGTTTTGTGAAGAACTGCGCTCCGTGGAACGATTCCACCGCCGTAGCGATGAGAGGTAGAGGTAACTATACCCCACTGTGATGGCGTTTAGACCTCTATAATCGATACACGGACGCAAACCTCCCTCCTTTTTCCTCACAAAAAGAAACTCGAGGAGACGGGTGAAATGGAGGGCCGAATGTACCCTGTCCCAGCGACTCCGTGACATATGTCTCCATTGCCAACGTCTCCTCCTGGGACAGCGGGTACACATGACTCTTGGGAAGCGCAGCGTCTACCTGGAGATCTATCGTACAATCCCTTCCCCCGGTCGATAAGGTGGTAATTTAGTCGCTTTCACTTTACTGAAAGCGATTGCCAAATCGGCATACTCGGGGAATGCACACCGTGGAACCCTGGTCTGGACTCTCCACCGACGTGGCACCGATGGAAACTCCCAAACACCTTCCAGAACACTCCTCTGACCACCCCTGGAGAACCCCTTGTCTCCACGAAATTTTAGGATTGTGCCGGGCCAGCCAGGAGTCCCCAGCACCACTGGAAACGCAGGCGAATCAATAATAAAAAAACTGATACGCTCCCTATGATTCCCCTGCGTCACCATGTCCAGTGGGACCGTGGTCTCCCCGACCATCCCTGACCCTAATGGCCGGCTATCTAGGGAGTGCACGGGAAAGGAGAATCCATCGGCACCAGCGGAAACCCTAACTTAAGGGCGAGTCCGCGATCCATAAAGTTCCCAGCTGCGCCTGAATCGACTAGCGCCCTATGCTGGGAAGAGGGAAAAAAGTGAAGGAAAGAGATTAAGACAAACATATGGCCAACAAGGGATTCTGGGTGAGTCTGATGCTGACTCACCTGGGGTGACCGAGGCGTTCCGCCTGCCATCTCTACTCCCAGACGGACCCCCAGCACCGATCAGACGTGTGTCCTCTCCGACCACAGTTGGTGCAGGGAAGGCCTCCTCCTCCGGTACCCCTCGGCGCAGCCCCTCCCAACTCCATCGGAATGGGAGCGGAGGGGCTGGGTGGTGGAACGCACAGGACCCTCTCTGAACGCCCGCGGGCAGCCAGCAGGTGTCCAGTCGAATGGACATGTCAATCAGCTGATCCAGTGACAGAGTGGTGTCCCGACACGCTAACTCCCGGCGGACGTCCTCTCGGAGACCACACCTGTAGTGGTCCATAAGGGCCCTGTCGTTCCACCCAGATCCGGCTGCCAAGGTCCGGAACTCCAGCGCGTAATCCTGGGCGCTCCTCCTCTCCTGCCTGAGATGAAAAGTCGTTCTCCCACCGCTCGGCCGTCTATAGGGTGATCAAATACGGCACGGAAGCGGCAGGAAAACTCTGGGTAGTGCTCCCGCGCTGAGTCTGGGCCATTCCAGACTGCGTTCGCCCACTCAGAGCACGACCCGTGAGGCAGGAGATGAGGACACTCACCCTCTCCGCTCCTGAGGGAGTGGGTCTAACGGTGGCCAGGTATAGCTCCAGCTGAAGCAGAAACCCTTGGCAACCCGCCGCCGCTCCATCATAAGCCCTCGGTAGCGTCAGACGAAGGGTGCTGGAGTCAGTGATGGGGAGACCGGAGTCGGGGTGCCGAAGGTGGAGAGAGGAGACCACTCCTCTCCCATCGGTCCATTCTCTCCATCACTTGATCCATCGCGGATCCGATCCGATGGAGAATGGTGGTGTGGTGGAGAACCCGTTCCTCCATCGATGGGAGAGGGTTGGCTGCTGCTCCTGCTGACTCCATTCGATTTGATTTAGGTGCGGGATTCTGTAACACTTCAGGTGTCGTAGGTGTGTGGAGTCAAACGCAGGAGACAGTGAGTGCAAAGCTGTGCGTCTTTAATAGCGCCAACGCATCCCAGGGTGCTCACAATAGTAACGGCCCCAAACACAGGGAATGAGAATGTACAACAGAAAACGTAACGACCAGGCACTAACACGTACTTCTAACAACAGAGCCGAAGGTTACACTGCAATAATCCGCACAACAACCAGGCGGGCGGCTGTCTAATAAAGACAAACTAATTAACTGATTAATCATGAACAGGTGCTACCACTAAACATACAAGGAGGGAGAGGAAAAACAATCAGTGGCAGCTAATAGGCCGGTGACGACGACCGCCGGCGCCAACCGCCCGGGAAGGGGAAACACCCTCGGTCGGACTCGTGACAAACCTGGAGATATGGGGAACACTAACCTGGAGATATGGGAACACTAACCTGGAGATATGGGGAACACTAACCTGGAGATATGGGGAACACTAACCTGGAGATATGGGGAACACTAACCTGGAGATATGGGGAACACTAACCTGGAGATATGGGGAACACTAACCTGGAGATATGGGGAACACTAACCTGGAGATATGGGGAACACTAACCTGGAGATATGGGGAACACTAACCTGTAGATATGGGGAACACTAACCTGGAGATATGGGGAACACTAACCTGTAGATATGGGGAACACTAACCTGTAGATATGGGGAACACTAACCTGGAGATATGGGGAACACTAACCTGTAGATATGGGGAACACTAACCTGTAGATATGGGGAACACTAACCTGGAGATATGGGGAACACTAACCTGGAGATATGGGGAACACTAACCTGGAGATATGGGGAACACTAACCTGGAGATATGGGGAACACTAACCTGGAGATATGGGGAACACTAACCTGGAGATATGGGGAACACTAACCTGGAGATATGGGGAACACTAACCTGGAGATATGGGGAACACTAACCTGGAGATATGGGGAACACTAACCTGTAGATATGGGGAACACTAACCTGGAGATATGGGGAACACTAACCTGGAGATATGGGGAACACTAACCTGGAACACAGAGATATGGGGAACACTAACCTGGAGATATGGGGAACACTAACCTGGAGATATGGGGAACACTAACCTGGAGATATGGGGAACACTAACCTGGAGATATGGGGAACACTAACCTGGAACACAGAGATATGGGGAACACTAACCTGGAGATATGGGGAACACTAACCTGTAGATATGGGGAACACTAACCTGTAGATATGGGGAACACTAACCTGTAGATATGGGGAACACTAACCTGTAGATATGGGGAACACTAACCTGGAGATATGGGGAACACTAACCTGTAGATATGGGGAACACTAACCTGTAGATATGGGGAACACTAACCTGTAGATATGGGGAACACTAACCTGTAGATATGGGGATCACTAACCTGGAGATATGGGGAACACTAACCTGGAGATATGGGGAACACTAACCTGGAACACAGAGATGTGGGGAACACTAACCTGGAGATATGGGGAACACTAACCTGGAGATATGGGGATCACTAACCCTATAAAGGGGTGCTGAAGGTAATTCACCCAGGTGGTTGGTATTCTGTCTGTTTATCATAACACAGAGATATGGGGAACACTAACCTGTAGATATGGGGAACACTAACCTGTAGATATGGGGAACACTAACCTGGAGATATGGGGATCACTAACCTGTAGATATGGGGATCACTAACCTGTAGATATGGGGAACACTAACCTGTAGATATGGGGATCACTAACCTGGAGATATGGGGAACACTAACCTGGAGATATGGGGAACACTAACCTGTAGATATGGGGAACACTAACCTGGAGATATGGGGAACACTAACCTGTAGATATGGGGAACACTAACCTGAAGATATGGGGAACACTAACCTGGAGATATGGGGAACACTAACCTGTAGATATGGGGAACACTAACCTGTAGATATGGGGAACACTAACCTGGAGATATGGGAACACTAACCTGGAGATATGGGGAACACTAACCTGTAGATATGGGGAACACTAACCTGTAGATATGGGGAACACTAACCTGGAGATATGGGGAACACTAACCTGTAGATATGGGGAACACTAACCCTATAAAGGGGTGCTGAAGGTAATTCACCCAGGTGGTTGGTATTCTGTCTGTTTATCATAACACAGAGATATGGGGAACACTAACCTGTAGATATGGGGAACACTAACCTGTAGATATGGGGAACACTAACCTGTAGATATGGGGAACACTAACCTGGAGATATGGGGATCACTAACCTGTAGATATGGGGAACACTAACCTGTAGATATGGGGAACACTAACCTGGAGATATGGGGAACACTAACCTGGAGATATGGGAACACTAACCTGGAGATATGGGGAACACTAACCTGTAGATATGGGGAACACTAACCTGGAACACAGAGATATGGGGAACACTAACCTGGAACACAGAGATATGGGGAACACTAACCTGGAGATATGGGGAACACTAACCTGGAGATATGGGGAACACTAACCTGGAGATATGGGGAACACTAACCTGTAGATATGGGGAACACTAACCTGTAGATATGGGGATCACTAACCTGTAGATATGGGGAACACTAACCTGGAGATATGGGGAACACTAACCTGGAGATATGGGGAACACTAACCTGGAGATATGGGGAACACTAACCTGTAGATATGGGGAACACTAACCTGGAGATATGGGGAACACTAACCTGGAGATATGGGGAACACTAACCTGGAGATATGGGGAACACTAACCTGTAGATATGGGGAACACTAACCTGGAGATATGGGGAACACTAACCTGGAGATATGGGGAACACTAACCTGTAGATATGGGGAACACTAACCTGGAGATATGGGGAACACTAACCTGGAGATATGGGGAACACTAACCTGGAGATATGGGGAACACTAACCTGTAGATATGGGGAACACTAACCTGGAGATATGGGGAACACTAACCTGTAGATATGGGGAACACTAACCTGTAGATATGGGGAACACTAACCTGTAGATATGGGGAACACTAACCCTATAAAGGTGTGCATTAATGGAATCTTTTATTTGTTTTAGATAATTTCTCGCTGATATGAAATCTACGTTTCGGTACCTCAAGCAATTGATGTTCATGTTCAGATCGAGCAAAAGTCCCTTGGAAGATGGTACCTTCATCAATAGGCGCTGAAGGTAGTCTATGAACTGGGTTTCCTATCACTAGCTAGTTGGTTGACGAGGGGTACAGTAGGCTACAGTACAGCATCCCTTAATGACTGTAACCTTCCTATTGTTCTGTTATTCGTTGGGTCTGTAAAGTGTTAAATGAGCTCTGATGGTGTGACGTTGTCTGTTTCTATATTATAGATGCTTCTATGGACATGCGGTTTACATCAGAGCTCTGCCACCTCTACCATATTATATATATTGTATATATATTAGAGTATAACTGAGGTTGAAAAGATGACCGTATCTGTTATTGTCCAACTATTAAAACATGTTTGTTTTTAAACACACAGCAAACCAACAGCTGCCACCGTTGAAAACATTGTGGATAGTGAAGGGACAATGCCCGCAACTTACTCTTATGGTACATTGTGGTGAAGGGACAATGCCCACAACTTACTCTTATGGTACATTGTGGTGAAGGGACAATGCCCGCAACTTACTCTTATGGTACATTGTGGATAGTCTAGGGACAATGCCCACAACTTACTCTTATGGTACATTGTGGATGGTGAAGGGACAATGCCCGCAACTTACTCTTATGGTACATTGTGGATAGTGAAGGGACAATGCCCACAACTTACTCTTATGGTACATTGTGGATGGTGAAGGGACAATGCCCGCAACTTACTCTTATGGTACATTGTGGATGGTGAAGGGACAATGCCCACAACTTACTCTTATGGTACATTGTGGATAGTCTAGGGACAATGCCCACAACTTACTCTTATGGTACATTGTGGATACACTAGTCTAGGGACAATGCCCACAACTTACTCTTATGGTACATTGTGGATGGTGAAGGGACAATGCCCACAACTTACTCTTATGGTACATTGTGGTGAAGGGACAATGCCTGCAACTTACTCTTATGGTACATTGTGGATAGTCTAGGGACAATGCCCACAACTTACTCTTATGGTACATTGTGGATGGTGAAGGGACAATGCCCACAACTTACTCTTTTGGTACATTGTGGTGAAGGGACAATGCCCACAACTTACTCTTATGGTACATTGTGGTGAAGGGACAATGCCCACAACTTACTCTTATGGTACATTGTGGTGAAGGGACAATGCCCACAACTTACTCTTATGGTACATTGTGGTGAAGGGACAATGCCCACAACTTACTCTTATGGTACATTGTGGATGGTGAAGGGACAATGCCCACAACTTACTCTTATGGTACATTGTGGATGGTGAAGGGACAATGCCCACAACTTACTCTTATGGTACATTGTGGATAGTGAAGGGACAATGCCCACAACTTACTCTATGGTACATTGTGGATGGTGAAGGGACAATGCCCGCAACTTACTCTTATGGTACATTGTGGATAGTGAAGGGACAATGCCCACAACTTACTCTTATGGTACATTGTGGATAGTGAAGGGACAATGCCCACAACTTACTCTTATGGTACATTGTTAAGGGACAATGCCCAACTTACTCTTGTGGTACATTGTGGTGAAGGGACAATGCCCACAACTTACTCTTATGGTACATTGTGGATAGTGAAGGGACAATGCCCACAACTTACTCTTATGGTACATTGTGGATGGTGAAGGGACAATGCCCACAACTTACTCTTATGGTACATTGTGGATAGTGAAGGGACAATGCCCACAACTTACTCTTATGGTACATTGTGGATGGTGAAGGGACAATGCCCACAACTTACTCTTATGGTACATTGTGGATAGTCTAGGGACAATGCCCACAACTTACTCTTATGGTACATTGTGGATAGTGAAGGGACTATGCCCACAACTTACTCTATGGTACATTGTGGATGGTGAAGGGACAATGCCCGCAACTTACTCTTATGGTACATTGTGGATAGTGATGGGACAATGCCCACAACTTACTCTTATGGTACATTGTGGATGGTGAAGGGACAATGCCCACAACTTACTCTTATGGTACATTGTGGTGAAGGGACAATGCCCACAACTTACTCTTATGGTACATTGTGGTGAAGGGACAATGCCCACAACTTACTCTTATGGTACATTGTGGATGGTGAAGGGACAATGCCCGCAACTTACTCTTATGGTACATTGTGGATAGTGAAGGGACAATGCCCACAACTTACTCTTATGGTACATTGTGAAGGGACAATGCCCGCAACTTACTCTTGTGGTACATTGTGGATAGTGAAGGGACAATGCCCACAACTTAGTCTTATGGTACATTGTGGATAGTGAAGGGACAATGCCCACAACTTACTCTTATGGTACATTGTGGATGGTGAAGGGACAATGCCCACAACTTACTCTTATGGTACATTGTGGATAGTGAAGGGACAATGCCCACAACTTACTCTTATGGTACATTGTGGATGGTGAAGGGACAATGCCCACAACTTACTCTTATGGTACATTGTGGATAGTCTAGGGACAATGCCCACAACTTACTCTTATGGTACATTGTGGATAGTGAAGGGACAATGCCCACAACTTACTCTATGGTACATTGTGGATGGTGAAGGGACAATGCCCGCAACTTACTCTTATGGTACATTGTGGATAGTGAAGGGACAATGCCCACAACTTACTCTTATGGTACATTGTGGATGGTGAAGGGACAATGCCCGCAACTTACTCTTATGGTACATTGTGGATGGTGAAGGGACAATGCCCACAACTTACTCTTATGGTACATTGTGGTGAAGGGACAATGCCCGCAATTTACTCTTATGGTACATTGTGGATGGTGAAGGGACAATGCCCGCAACTTACTCTTATGGTACATTGTGGTGAAGGGACAATGCCCACAACTTACTCTTATGGTACATTGTGGTGAAGGGACAATGCCCACAACTTACTCTTATGGTACATTGTGGATGGTGAAGGGACAATGCCCACAACTTACTCTTTTGGTACATTGTGGTGAAGGGACAATGCCCACAACTTACTCTTATGGTACATTGTGGTGAAGGGACAATGCCCACAACTTACTCTTATGGTACATTGTGGATGGTGAAGGGACAATGCCCACAACTTACTCTTATGGTACATTGTGGATAGTGAAGGGACAATGCCCACAACTTACTCTTATGGTACATTGTGGATAGTGAAGGGACAATGCCCACAACTTACTCTTATGGTACATTGTGGATGGTGAAGGGACAATGCCCACAACTTACTCTTATGGTACATTGTGGATGGTGAAGGGACAATGCCCGCAACTTACCCTTATGGTACATTGTGGATGGTGAAGGGACAATGCCCACAACTTACTCTTATGGTACATTGTGGATGGTGAAGGGACAATGCCCACAACTTACTCTTATGGTACATTGTGGATAGTGAAGGGACAATGCCCACAACTTACTCTTATGGTACATTGTGGATGGTGAAGGGACAATGCCCGCAACTTACTCTTATGGTACATTGTGGATAGTGAAGGGACAATGCCCACAACTTACTCTTATGGTACATTGTGGATGGTGAAGGGACAATGCCCGCAACTTACTCTTATGGTACATTGTGGATGGTGAAGGGACAATGCCCACAACTTACTCTTATGGTACATTGTGGATAGTGAAGGGACAATGCCCACAACTTACTCTTATGGTACATTGTGGATGGTGAAGGGACAATGCCCGCAACTTACTCTTATGGTACATTGTGGATGGTGAAGGGACAATGCCCACAACTTACTCTTATGGTACATTGTGGTGAAGGGACAATGCCCGCAACTTACTCTTATGGTACATTGTGGATGGTGAAGGGACAATGCCCACAACTTACTCTTATGGTACATTGTGGTGAAGGGACAATGCCCGCAACTTACTCTTATGGTACATTGTGGATGGTGAAGGGACAATGCCCACAACTTACTCTTATGGTACATTGTGGATAGTGAAGGGACAATGCCCACAACTTACTCTTATGGTACATTGTGGATGGTGAAGGGACAATGCCCGCAACTTACTCTTATGGTACATTGTGGATAGTGAAGGGACAATGCCCACAACTTACTCTTATGGTACATTGTGGATGGTGAAGGGACAATGCCCACAACTTACTCTTATGGTACATTGTGGATGGTGAAGGGACAATGCCCACAACTTACTCTTATGGTACATTGTGGATAGTGAAGGGACAATGCCCACAACTTACTCTTATGGTACATTGTGGATGGTGAAGGGACAATGCCCGCAACTTACTCTTATGGTACATTGTGGATGGTGAAGGGACAATGCCCACAACTTACTCTTATGGTACATTGTGGTGAAGGGACAATGCCCGCAACTTACTCTTATGGTACATTGTGGATGGTGAAGGGACAATGCCCGCAACTTACTCTTATGGTACATTGTGGTGAAGGGACAATGCCCACAACTTACTCTTATGGTACATTGTGGATAGTCTAAGGGACAATGCCCACAACTTACTCTTATGGTACATTGTGGATAGTGAAGGGAGAATGCCCACAACTTACTCTATGGTACATTGTGGATGGTGAAGGGACAATGCCCGCAACTTACTCTTATGGTACATTGTGGATAGTGAAGGGACAATGCCCACAACTTACTCTTATGGTACATTGTGGATAGTGAAGGGACAATGCCCACAACTTACTCTTATGGTACATTGTGGATGGTGAAGGGACAATGCCCACAACTTACTCTTATGGTACATTGTGGTGAAGGGACAATGCCCGCAACTTACTCTTATGGTACATTGTGGATGGTGAAGGGACAATGCCCGCAACTTACCCTTATGGTAAATTGTGGTGAAGGGACAATGCCTGCAACTTACTCTTATGGTACATTGTGGATAGTGAAGGGACAATGCCCGCAACTTACTCTTATGGTACATTGTGGTGAAGGGACAATCCATGCAACTTACTCTTATGGTACATTGTTGGTGGTGAAGGGACAATGCCCACAACTTACTCTTATGGTACATTGTGGATGGTGAAGGGACAATGCCCACAACTTACTCTTATGGTACATTGTGGATAGTGAAGGGACAATGCCCACAACTTACTCTTATGGTACATTGTGGATGGTGAAGGGACAATGCCCACAACTTACTCTTATGGTACATTGTGGATAGTGAAGGGACAATGCCCACAACTTACTCTTATGGTACATTGTGGATGGTGAAGGGACAATGCCCACAACTTACTCTTATGGTACATTGTGGATGGTGAAGGGACAATGCCCACAACTTACTCTTATGGTACATTGTGGATGGTGAAGGGACAATGCCCACAACTTACTCTTATGGTACATTGTGGATAGTGAAGGGACAATGCCCACAACTTACTCTTATGGTACATTGTGGATGGTGAAGGGACAATGCCCACAACTTACTCTTATGGTACATTGTGGATAGTGAAGGGACAATGCCCACAACTTACTCTTATGGTACATTGTGGATGGTGAAGGGACAATGCCCACAACTTACTCTTATGGTACATTGTGGATGGTGAAGGGACAATGCCCACAACTTACTCTTATGGTACATTGTGGATGGTGAAGGGACAATGCCCACAACTTACTCTTATGGTACATTGTGGATGGTGAAGGGACAATGCCCGCAACTTACTCTTATGGTACATTGTGGATAGTGAAGGGACAATGCCCGCAACTTACTCTTATGGTACATTGTGGATAGTGAAGGGACAATGCCCACAACTTACTCTTATGGTACATTGTGGTGAAGGGACAATGCCCACAACTTACTCTTATGGTACATTGTGGATAGTGAAGGGACAATGCCCACAACTTACTCTTATGGTACATTGTGGATGGTGAAGGGACAATGCCCACAACTTACTCTTATGGTACATTGTGGATAGTGAAGGGACAATGCCCACAACTTACTCTTATGGTACATTGTGGATAGTGAAGGGACAATGCCCACAACTTACTCTTATGGTCCTTCTGTAGCTCAGTTGGTAGAGCATGACAATAACGCCAGGGTAGTGGGTTATCCCGGGACCACCCATTGTGAATGTATGCACACATGACTGTAAGTACTTTGGATAAAGCGTCTGCTAAATGGCATATATTATTATATATGGTACATTGTGGATGGTGAAGGGACAATGCCCGCAACTTACTCTTATGGTACATTGTGGATGGTGAAGGGACAATGCCCACAACTTACTCTTATGGTACATTGTGGTGAAGGGACAATGCCCACAACTTACTCTTATGGTACATTGTGGATGGTGAAGGGACAATGCCCACAACTTACTCTTATGGTACATTGTGGATAGTGAAGGGACAATGCCCACAACTTACTCTTATGGTACATTGTGGATAGTGAAGGGACAATGCCCACAACTTACTCTTTTGGTACATTGTGGTGAAGGGACAATGCCCACAACTTACTCTTATGGTACATTGTGGATAGTGAAGGGACAATGCCCGCAACTTACTCTTATGGTACATTGTGGATGGTGAAGGGACAATGCCCACAACTTACTCTTTTGGTACATTGTGGTGAAGGGACAATGCCCACAACTTACTCTTATGGTACATTGTGGATGGTGAAGGGACAATGCCCGCAACTTACTCTTATGGTACATTGTGGATGGTGAAGGGACAATGCCCACAACTTACTCTTATGGTACATTGTGGATAGTGAAGGGACAATGCCCACAACTTACTCTTATGGTACATTGTGGATGGTGAAGGGACAATGCCCACAACTTACTCTTATGGTACATTGTGGATAGTGAAGGGACAATGCCCACAACTTACTCTTATGGTACATTGTGGATGGTGAAGGGACAATGCCCACAACTTACTCTTATGGTACATTGTGGATGGTGAAGGGACAATGCCCGCAACTTACTCTTATGGTACATTGTGGATGGTGAACGGACAATGCCCACAACTTACTCTTATGGTACATTGTGGATGGTGAAGGGACAATGCCCACAACTTACTCTTATGGTACATTGTGGATAGTGAAGGGACAATGCCCGCAACTTACTCTTATGGTACATTGTGGATGGTGAAGGGACAATGCCCGCAACTTACTCTTATGGTACATTGTGGATAGTGAAGGGACAATGCCCACAACTTACTCTTATGGTACATTGTGGATGGTGAAGGGACAATGCCCACAACTTACTCTTATGGTACATTGTGGATGGTGAAGGGACAATGCCCACAACTTACTCTTATGGTACATTGTGGATAGTGAAGGGACAATGCCCACAACTTACTCTTATGGTACATTGTGGATGGTGAAGGGACAATGCCCGCAACTTACTCTTATGGTACATTGTGGATGGTGAAGGGACAATGCCCACAACTTACTCTTATGGTAAATTGTGGTGAAGGGACAATGCCTGCAACTTACTCTTATGGTACATTGTGGATGGTGAAGGGACAATGCCCACAACTTACTCTTATGGTACATTGTGGATAGTGAAGGGACAATGCCCACAACTTACTCTTATGGTACATTGTGGATGGTGAAGGGACAATGCCCGCAACTTACCCTTATGGTAAATTGTGGTGAAGGGACAATGCCTGCAACTTACTCTTATGGTACATTGTGGATGGTGAAGGGACAATGCCCACAACTTACTCTTATGGTACATTGTGGATAGTGAAGGGACAATGCCCACAACTTACTCTTATGGTACATTGTGGATAGTGAAGGGACAATGCCCACAACTTACTCTTATGGTAAATATTTAATCCAAATGTAATTCCATTCATAAATGTGGCCACTTA
>NW_026285334.1:0-95000 GCF_023373465.1 Oncorhynchus keta | reverse complement strand
ACGCTGGGACTTGTCTTTCTGTTGGAGACTGGGAGTTGTCTTTCTGGTAGACGCTGGGAGTTGTCTTTCTGTTGGAGACTGGGAGTTGTCTTTCTGGTAGACGCTGGGAGTTGTCTTTCTGGTAGACGGTGGGAGTTGTCTTTCTGGTAGACGCTGGGAGTTGTCTTTCTGGTAGACGCTGGGAGTTGTCTTTCTGTTGGAGACTGGGAGTTGTCTTTCTGGTAGACGCTGGGAGTTGTCTTTCTGGTAGACGCTGGGAGTTGTCTTTCTGGTAGACGGTGGGAGTCGTCTTTCTGGTAGACGGTGGGAGTCGTCTTTCTGGTAGACGGTGGGAGTCGTCTTTCTGGTAGACGGTGGGAGTCGTCTTTCTGGTAGACGCTGGGAGTTGTCTTTCTGGTAGACGCTGGGAGTTGTCTTTCTGGTAGACGCTGGGAGTTGTCTTTCTGGTAGACGCTGGGAGTTGTCTTTCTGGTAGACGCTGGGAGTTGTCTTTCTGGTAGACGCTGGGAGTTGTCTTTCTGTTGGAGACTGGGAGTTGTCTTTCTGGTAGACGCTGGGAGTTGTCTTTCTGTTGGAGACTGGGAGTTGTCTTTCTGTTGGAGACTGGGAGTTGTCTTTCTGGTAGACGCTGGGAGTTGTCTTTCTGGTAGACGCTGGGACTTGTCTTTCTGTTGGAGACTGGGAGTTGTCTTTCTGGTAGACGCTGGGAGTTGTCTTTCTGGTAGACGCTGGGAGTTGTCTTTCTGGTAGACGCTGGGAGTTGTCTTTCTGGTAGACGGTGGGAGTTGTCTTTCTGGTAGACGGTGGGAGTTGTCTTTCTGGTAGACGCTGGGAGTTGTCTTTCTGGTAGACGCTGGGAGTTGTCTTTCTGGTAGACGCTGGGAGTTGTCTTTCTGGTAGACGCTGGGAGTTGTCTTTCTGTTGGAGACTGGGAGTTGTCTTTCTGGTAGACGCTGGGAGTTGTCTTTCTGTTGGAGACTGGGAGTCGTCTTTCTGGTAGATGCTGGGAGTTGTCTTTCTGGTAGACGCTGGGACTTGTCTTTCTGTTAGACGCTGGGAGTTGTCTTGCTGGTAGACGGTGGGAGTTGTCTTGCTGGTAGACGGTGGGAGTTGTCTTGCTGGTAGACGGTGGGAGTTGTCTTGCTGGTAGACGCTGGGAGTTGTCTTTCTGGTAGACGCTGGGAGTTGTCTTTCTGTTGGAGACTGGGAGTTGTCTTTCTGGTAGACGCTGGGAGTTGTCTTTCTGGTAGACGCTGGGAGTTGTCTTTCTGGTAGACGCTGGGAGTTGTCTTTCTGGTAGACGCTGGGAGTTGTCTTTCTGGTAGACGCTGGGAGTTGTCTTTCTGGTAGACGCTGGGAGTTGTCTTTCTGGTAGACGCTGGGAGTTGTCTTTCTGGTAGACGCTGGGAGTTGTCTTTCTGGTAGACGCTGGGAGTTGTCTTTCTGTTGGAGACTGGGAGTTGTCTTTCTGGTAGACGCTGGGAGTTGTCTTTCTGGTAGACGCTGGGAGTTGTCTTTCTGGTAGACGCTGGGAGTTGTCTTTCTGGTAGACGCTGGGAGTTGTCTTTCTGGTAGACGCTGGGACTTGTCTTTCTGTTGGAGACTGGGAGTTGTCTTTCTGGTAGACGCTGGGAGTTGTCTTTCTGGTAGACGCTGGGAGTTGTCTTTCTGGTAGACGCTGGGAGTTGTCTTTCTGGTAGACGCTGGGAGTTGTCTTTCTGGTAGACGCTGGGACTTGTCTTTCTGTTGGAGACTGGGAGTTGTCTTTCTGTTGGAGACTGGGAGTTGTCTTTCTGGTAGACGCTGGGAGTTGTCTTTCTGGTAGACGCTGGGAGTTGTCTTTCTGGTAGACGCTGGGACTTGTCTTTCTGTTGGAGACTGGGAGTTGTCTTTCTGGTAGACGGTGGGAGTCGTCTTTCTGGTAGACGCTGGGAGTTGTCTTTCTGGTAGACGGTGGGAGTTGTCTTTCTGGTAGACGCTGGGAGTTGTCTTTCTGGTAGACGCTGGGAGTTGTCTTTCTGTTGGAGACTGGGAGTTGTCTTTCTGGTAGACGCTGGGAGTTGTCTTTCTGGTAGACGCTGGGACTTGTCTTTCTGTTGGAGACTGGGAGTCGTCTTTCTGGTAGACGCTGGGAGTTGTCTTTCTGGTAGACGCTGGGAGTTGTCTTTCTGGTAGATGCTGGGAGTTGTCTTTGTGTTGGAGACTGGGAGTTGTCTTTCTGGTAGACGCTGGGAGTTGTCTTTCTGGTAGACGCTGGGAGTTGTCTTTCTGGTAGACGCTGGGAGTTGTCTTTCTGTTGGAGACTGGGAGTTGTCTTTCTGGTAGACGCTGGGAGTTGTCTTTCTGGTAGACGCTGGGAGTTGTCTTTCTGGTAGATGCTGGGAGTTGTCTTTCTGGTAGACGCTGGGAGTTGTCTTTCTGGTAGACGCTGGGACTTGTCTTTCTGGTAGACGCTGGGAGTTGTCTTTCTGGTAGACGCTGGGACTTGTCTTTCTGGTAGACGGTGGGAGTTGTCTTTCTGGTAGACGCTGGGAGTTGTCTTTCTGGTAGACGCTGGGACTTGTCTTTCTGGTAGACGGTGGGAGTTGTCTTTCTGGTAGACGCTGGGAGTTGTCTTTCTGGTAGACGCTGGGAGTTGTCTTTCTGTTGGAGACTGGGAGTTGTCTTTCTGCCCCCTCCAACAGACTGATACATACCACCACACCCCTCCAACAGACTGATACATACCACCATGCCCCCACCAACAGACTGATACATACCACCATGCCCCCACCAACAGACTGATACATACCACCATGCCCCCACCAACAGACTGATACATACCACCATGCCCCCCAACAGACTGATACATACCACCATGCCCCCACCAACAGACTGATACATACCACCATGCCCCTCCAACAGACTGATACATACCACCATGCCCCCACCAACAGACTGATACATACCACCATGCCCCCTCCAACAGACTGATACATACCACCATGCCCCCTCCAACAGACTGAAACATACCACCATGCCCCCTCCAACACAGACTGATACATACCACCATGCCCCCGCCAACACAGACTGAAACATACCACCATGCCCCTCCAACAGACTGATACATACCACCATGCCCCCGCCAACACAGACTGAAACATACCACCACGCCCCCTCCAACAGACTGACACATACCACCATGCCCCTCCAACAGACTGATACATACCACCATGCCCCCACCAACAGACTGAAACATACCACCATGCCCCCTCCAACAGACTGATACATACCACCATGCCCCTCCAACAGACTGATACATACCACCATGCCCCCTCCAACAGACTGATACATACCACCATGCCCCCACCAACAGACTGATACATACCACCATGCCCCTCCAACAGACTGATACATACCACCATGCCCCCACCAACAGACTGATACATACCACCATGCCCCCTCCAACAGACTGATACATACCACCATGCCCCCTCCAACAGACTGATACATACCACCATGCCCCTCCAACAGGCTGATACATACCACCATGCCCCCTCCAACAGACTGATACATACCACCATGCCCCCACCAACAGACTGATACATACCACCACGCCCCCTCCAACAGACTGATACATACCACCACGCCCCTCCAACAGACTGATACATACCACCATGCCCCCACCAACAGACTGATACATACCACCATGCCCCCTCCAACAGACTGATACATACCACCATGCCCCCTCCAACAGACTGATACATACCACCATGCCCCCTCCAACAGACTGATACATACCACCATGCCCCCTCCAACAGAGTGATACATACCACCATGCCCCCTCCAACAGACTGATACATACCACCATGCCCCCACCAACAGACTGATACATACCACCACGCCCCTCCAACAGGCTGATACATACCACCACGCCCCCTCCAACAGACTGATACATACCACCACGCCCCCACCAACAGACTGATACATACCACCATGCCCCCTCCAACAGACTGATACATACCACCATGCCCCTCCAACAGACTGATACATACCACCATGCCCCTCCAACAGACTGATACATACCACCATGCCCCCACCAACAGACTGATACATACCACCATGCCCCCTCCAACAGACTGATACATACCACCACGCCCCCACCAACAGACTGAAACATACCACCATGCCCCCACCAACAGACTGATACATACCACCATGCCCCCACCAACAGACTGATACATACCACCACGCCCCTCCAACAGACTGATACATACCACCATGCCCCCTCCAACAGACTGATACATACCACCATGCCCCCACCAATACATACTGATACATACCACCATGCCCCCTCCAACAGACTGATACATACCACCACGCCCCCTCCAACAGACTGATACATACCACCATGCCCCCTCCAACAGACTGATACATACCACCATGCCCCCACCAATAGACTGATACATACCACCATGCCCCCTCCAACAGACTGATACATACCACCATGCCCCTCCAACAGACTGATACATACCACCATGCCCCTCCAACAGACTGATACATACCACCATGCCCCCTCCAACAGACTGATACATACCACCATGCCCCCTCCAACAGACTGATACATACCACCATGCCCCCACCAATACATACTGATACATACCACCATGCCCCCTCCAACAGACTGATACATACCACCATGCCCCCCAACAGGCTGATACATACCACCATGCCCCTCCAACAGACTGATACATACCACCATGCCCCCTCCAACAGACTGATACATACCACCACGCCCCTCCAACAGACTGATACATACCACCATGCCCCCTCCAACAGACTGATACATACCACCATGCCCCCTCCAACAGACTGATACATACCACCACGCCCCCTCCAACAGACTGATACATACCACCACGCCCCTCCAACAGACTGATACATACCACCATGCCCCTCCAACAGACTGATACATACCACCATGCCCCCACCAACAGACTGATACATACCACCATGCCCCCCAACAGGCTGATACATACCACCATGCCCCTCCAACAGGCTGATACATACCACCATGCCCCCTCCAACAGACTGATACATACCACCATGCCCCCACCAACAGACTGAAACATACCACCATGCCCCCACCAACAGACTGAAACATACCACCATGCCCCCTCCAACAGACTGATACATACCACCATGCCCCCTCCAACAGACTGATACATACCACCATGCCCCTCCAACAGACTGATACATACCACCATGCCCCCTCCAACAGACTGATACATACCACCATGCCCCCTCCAACAGACTGATACATACCACCATGCCCCCACCAACAGACTGATACATACCACCATGCCCCCTCCAACAGACTGATACATACCACCATGCCCCCTCCAACAGGCTGATACATACCACCATGCCCCCTCCAACAGACTGATACATACCACCACGCCCCCACCAACAGACTGATACATACCACCACGCCCCTCCAACAGACTGATACATACCACCACGCCCCCTCCAACAGACTGATACATACCACCATGCCCCCACCAACAGACTGATACATACCACCATGCCCCCTCCAACAGACTGATACATACCACCATGCCCCCTCCAACAGACTGATACATACCACCATGCCCCCTCCAACAGACTGATACATACCACCATGCCCCCTCCAACAGACTGATACATACCACCATGCCCCCTCCAACAGACTGATACATACCACCATGCCCCCACCAACAGACTGATACATACCACCACGCCCCCTCCAACAGGCTGATACATACCACCACGCCCCTCCAACAGACTGATACATACCACCACGCCCCCACCAACAGACTGATACATACCACCATGCCCCTCCAACAGACTGATACATACCACCATGCCCCCTCCAACAGACTGATACATACCACCATGCCCCCTCCAACAGACTGATACATACCACCATGCCCCCTCCAACAGACTGATACATACCACCATGCCCCCGCCAACACAGACTGATACATACCACCACGCCCCCACCAACAGACTGAAACATACCACCATGCCCCCACCAACAGACTGATACATACCACCATGCCCCCTCCAACAGACTGATACATACCACCACGCCCCCACCAACAGACTGAAACATACCACCACGCCCCCACCAACAGACTGAAACATACCACCATGCCCCCACCAACAGACTGATACATACCACCATGCCCCTCCAACAGACTGATACATACCACCATGCCCCTCCAACAGACTGATACATACCACCATGCCCCCTCCAACAGACTGATACATACCACCACACCCCTCCAACAGACTGATACATACCACCACGCCCCCTCCAACAGACTGATACATACCACCATGCCCCCACCAACAGACTGATACATACCACCACGCCCCTCCAACAGACTGATACATACCACCACGCCCCCTCCAACAGACTGATACATACCACCATGCCCCCTCCAACAGACTGATACATACCACCATGCCCCCGCCAACAGACTGAAACATACCACCATGCCCCCTCCAACAGACTGATACATACCACCATGCCCCCTCCAACAGACTGATACATACCACCATGCCCCCTCCAACAGACTGATACATACCACCATGCCCCCTCCAACAGACTGATACATACCACCATGCCCCCTCCAACAGACTGATACATACCACCATGCCCCCACCAACAGACTGATACATACCACCACGCCCCCTCCAACAGACTGATACATACCACCATGCCCCCTCCAACAGACTGATACATACCACCACGCCCCCTCCAACAGACTGATACATACCACCATGCCCCCTCCAACAGACTGATACATACCACCATGCCCCCTCCAACAGACTGATACATACCACCATGCCCCCTCCAACAGACTGATACATACCACCATGCCCCTCCAACAGACTGATACATACCACCATGCCCCCACCAACAGACTGATACATACCACCATGCCCCCTCCAACAGACTGATACATACCACCACGCCCCCTCCAACAGGCTGATACATACCACCACGCCCCCTCCAACAGACTGATACATACCACCACGCCCCCACCAACAGACTGATACATACCACCATGCCCCCTCCAACAGACTGATACATACCACCATGCCCCCTCCAACAGACTGATACATACCACCATGCCCCCTCCAACAGACTGATACATACCACCATGCCCCCACCAACAGACTGATACATACCACCATGCCCCCACCAACAGACTGATACATACCACCATGCCCCCTCCAACAGACTGATACATACCACCATGCCCCCACCAACAGACTGATACATACCACCATGCCCCCACCAACAGACTGATACATACCACCATGCCCCCTCCAACAGACTGATACATACCACCATGCCCCCTCCAACAGACTGATACATACCACCACGCCCCTCCAACAGACTGATACATACCACCACACCCCTCCAACAGACTGATACATACCACCACGCCCCCTCCAACAGACTGATACATACCACCATGCCCCCACCAACAGACTGATACATACCACCACGCCCCCTCCAACAGACTGATACATACCACCACGCCCCCTCCAACAGACTGATACATACCACCATGCCCCCTCCAACAGACTGATACATACCACCATGCCCCCGCCAACAGACTGAAACATACCACCATGCCCCCTCCAACAGACTGATACATACCACCATGCCCCCTCCAACAGACTGATACATACCACCATGCCCCCTCCAACAGACTGATACATACCACCATGCCCCTCCAACAGACTGATACATACCACCACGCCCCTCCAACAGACTGATACATACCACCATGCCCCCACCAACAGACTGATACATACCACCACGCCCCCTCCAACAGACTGATACATACCACCATGCCCCCTCCAACAGACTGATACATACCACCACGCCCCTCCAACAGACTGATACATACCACCATGCCCCCTCCAACAGACTGATACATACCACCATGCCCCCTCCAACAGGCTGATACATACCACCATGCCCCCTCCAACAGACTGATACATACCACCATGCCCCTCCAACAGACTGATACATACCACCATGCCCCCACCAACAGACTGATACATACCACCATGCCCCCTCCAACAGACTGATACATACCACCATGCCCCCACCAACAGACTGATACATACCACCATGCCCCTCCAACAGACTGAAACATACCACCATGCCCCCTCCAACAGACTGAAACATACCACCATGCCCCCACCAACAGACTGATACATACCACCATGCCCCCACCAACAGACTGATACATACCACCATGCCCCCACCAACAGACTGAAACATACCACCATGCCCCCACCAACAGACTGATACATACCACCATGCCCCCACCAACAGACTGATACATACCACCATGCCCCCACCAACAGACTGATACATACCACCATGCCCCCACCAACAGACTGATACATACCACCATGCCCCCACCAACAGACTGAAACATACCACCACGCCCCCACCAACAGACTGATACATACCACCATGCCCCCTCCAACAGACTGAAACATACCACCATGCCCCCTCCAACAGACTGATACATACCACCATGCCCCCTCCAACAGGCTGATACATACCACCATGCCCCCTCCAACAGACTGATACATACCACCATGCCCCCTCGAACACAGACTGATACATACCACCATGCCCCCGACAACAGACTGATACATACCACCATGCCCCCTCCAACAGACTGATACATACCACCATGCCCCCTCCAACAGACTGATACATACCACCATGTCAGAGGAGAGGAGAAGTTAGGAGAGGAGAAGAGAGGAGAGGGGAAGAGAGGAGAGGGAGAGGGGAAGAGAGGAGAGGGAGAGGGGAAGAGAGGAGAGGGAGAGGGGAAGAGAGGAGAGGGAGAGGGGAAGAGAGGAGAGGGAGAGGGGAAGAGAAGAGAGGAAGAGGGGAAGAGAGGAGAAGAGGAGAGGGAGAGGGGAAGAGAGGAGAGGGAGAGGGGAAGAGAGGAGAAGAGGAGAGGGAGAGGGGAAGAGAGGAGAAGAGGAGAGGGAGAGGGGAAGCGAGGAGAGGAAGAGGAGAGGGAGAGGGGAAGAGAGGAGAGGGAGAGGGGAAGAGAGGAGAGGGAAAGAGAGGAGAAGAGGAGAGGGAGAGGGGAAGAGAGGAGAAGAGGAGAGGGAGAGGGGAAGCGAGGAGAGGAAGAGGAGAGGGAGAGGGGAAGAGAGGAGAGGGAGAGGGGAAGAGAGGAGAGGGAGAGGGAAAGAGAGGAGAAGAGAGGAGTGGGGAAGAGAGGAGAGGGAGAGGGGAAGAGAGGAGAAGAGGAGTGGGAGAGGGGAAGAGAGGAGAGGAAGAGGAGAGGGAGATGGGAAGAGAGGAGAGGGAGAGGAGAGGGAGAGGGGAAGAGAGGAGAGGGAGAGGGGAAGAGAGGAGAGGGAGAGGGGAAGAGAGGAGAGGGAGAGGGGAAGAGAAGAGAGGGAGAGGGGAACAGAGGAGAAGAGGAGAGGGAGAGGGGAAGCGAGGAGAGGAAGAGGAGAGGGAGAGGGGAAGAGAGGAGCGGGAGAGGGGAAGAGAGGAGAGGGAGAGGGGAAGCGAGGAGAGGAAGAGGAGAGGGAGAGGGGAAGAGAGGAGAGGGAGAGGGGAAGAGAGGAGAGGGAGAGGGAAAGAGAGGAGAAGAGAGGAGTGGGGAAGAGAGGAGACGGAGAGGGGAAGAGAGGAGAGGAAGAGGAGAGGGAGAGGGGAAGAGAGGAGAGGGAGAGGGGAAGAGAAGAGAGGAGAGGGAGAGGGGAAGAGAAGAGAGGAGAGGGAGAGGGGAAGAGAGGAGAGGGAGAGGGGAAGAGAGGAGAGGGAGAGGGGAAGAGAGGGGAAGAGAGGAGAGGGAGAGGGGAAGAGAGGAGAAGAGGAGAGGGAGAGGGGAAGCGAGGAGAGGAAGAGGAGAAGCGAGGAGAGGAAGAGGAGAGGGAGAGGGGAAGAGAGGAGAGGGAGAGGGGAAGAGAGGAGAGGGAGAGGGAAAGAGAGGAGAAGAGAGGAGAGGAAGAGGAGAGGGAGAGGGGAAGAGAGGAGAGGGAGAGGGGAAGAGAAGAGAGGAGAGGGAGAGGGGAAGAGAAGAGAGGAGAGGGAGAGGGGAAGAGAGGAGAGGGAGAGGGGAAGAGAGGGGAAGAGAGGAGAGGGAGAGGGGAAGAGAGGAGAAGAGGAGAGGGAGAGGGGAAGCGAGGAGAGGAAGAGGAGAGGGAGAGGGGAAGAGAGGAGCGGGAGAGGGGAAGAGAGGAGAGGGAGAGGGGAAGCGAGGAGAGGAAGAGGAGAGGGAGAGGGGAAGAGAGGAGAGGGAGAGGGGAAGAGAGGAGAGGGAGAGGGGAAGAGAGGAGAGGGAGAGGGAAAGAGAGGAGAAGAGAGGAGGGGGGAAGAGAGGAGAGGGAGAGGGGAAGAGAGGAGAGGAAGAGGAGAGGGAGAGGGGAAGAGAGGAGAGGGAGAGGGGAAGAGAAGAGAGGAGAGGGAGGGGGAAGAGAGGAGAGGGAGAGGGGAAGAGAGGAGAGGGAGAGGGGAAGAGAGGAGAGGGAGAGGGAAGAGAGGAGAGGGAGAGGGGAAGAGAGGGGAAGAGAGGAGAGGGAGAGGGGAAGAGATGAGAAGAGGAGAGGGAGAGGGGAAGGAGGGAGAGGAAGAGGAGAAGGAGGAGAGGAAGAGGAGAGGGAGAGGGGAAGAGAGGAGAGGGAGAGGGGAAGAGAGGAGAGGGAGAGGGAAAGAGAGGAGAAGAGAGGAGAGGAAGAGGAGAGGGAGAGGGGAAGAGAGGAGAGGGAGAGGGGAAGAGAAGAGAGGAGAGGGAGAGGGGAAGAGAAGAGAGGAGAGGGAGAGGGGAAGAGAGGAGAGGGAGAGGGGAAGAGAGGGGAAGAGAGGAGAGGGAGAGGGGAAGAGAGGAGAAGAGGAGAGGGAGAGGGGAAGCGAGGAGAGGAAGAGGAGAAGCGAGGAGAGGAAGAGGAGAGGGAGAGGGGAAGAGAGGAGAGGGAGAGGGGAAGAGAAGAGAGGAGAGGGAGAGGGGAAGAGAGGAGAGGGAGAGGGGAAGAGAGGAGAGGGAGAGGGGAAGAGAGGAGAGGGAGAGGGGAAGAGAGGAGGAGAGGGAGAGGGGAAGAGAGGAGAAGAGGAGAGGGGAAGAGAGGAGAAGAGGAGAGGGAGAGGGGAAGAGAGGAGAGGAAGAGGGGAAGAGAGGAGAGGGAGAGGGGAAGAGAGGAGAGGGAGAGGGGAAGAGAGGAGAAGAGGAGAGGGGAAGAGAGGAGAAGAGGAGAGGGAGAGGGGAAGAGAGGAGAAGAGGATAGGGAGAGGGGAAGAGAGGAGAGGGAGAGGGGAAGAGAAGAGAGGAGAGGGAGAGGGGAAGAGAGGAGAGGGAGAGGGGAAGAGAGGAGAGGGAGAGGGGAAGAGAGGAGAAGAGGAGAGGGGAAGAGAGGAGAAGAGGAGAGGGAGAGGGGAAGAGAGGAGAAGAGGAGAGGGAGAGGGGAAGAGAGGAGAGGGAGAGGGGAAGAGAGGAGAAGAGAGGAGAGGGGAAGAGAGAAGAGAGGAGGGGAGAGAGACCAGGTAGCCAGAGTTTCTCTTCACTCTTTTCCATTGAGAAACAGAGATCAAAACAGCACAGTAATGATAAACCCTATAGGTTACCGTGATAATTAACCTGTTGTGATGAGACCGAAACTGAAGATTGAAATGAATTGAACTGATGTATGTTTCTAATTGTGGCCATGGTAACTTAATGAGGATGAGATGGTGAAAGGATGTTGTAAGCAGGCTCAAGGGGGTGGGGTTTCCACGTCACCAAGTTAGACAACCAAACACGCACAGGGAGCAACACGAGAATAAAAACATTTATTACCACACGATGGGAAAGGGGGGATTTCAGCAACCAGCTGGTAATCGTACAGATCATTTTGTCTGCTCCTCACACTCTCCATCGCGTTTCCCCCTCCGTCTTCCGCCTCTTTGTGCAGCCCCTCCCCTCCCTGGTCGGAGTTGAGGGGGTGTATGGCAGACGGCAGGGAGAGGTGAGGAGAGTGGCTCCAACCCCCAAGCCTTATATGGACTTCCTGCCAAATGAGGCAAGCAGGTGGATCGTTAAGCCGTAGAGTGCTTTGGGATAAAAGAGGAAGCGAGCTGCACAAAGAGGAAGAAGACCGAGAGGGAGAATTATCTCCCATTTCCCATTGTGAACAGGTGAATTCCCCCCAAGGCTTTCGACTCTGTCAATCACTGCATTATTATCGGCAGACTCGACAGCCTTGGTTTCTCAAATGACTGCCTCGCCTGGTCCACCAACTACTTCTCTGATAGAGTTCAGTGTGTCAAATCGGAGGGCCTGTTGTCCGGACCTCTGCACATTTTCTTGGGTTAGCTGTTAGCCCCCCCCGTAAGGACTGCAGTACCGCGCTCACCTGCTCACCTGGTCTCCCGCTCGTTCCTGAACACAGGACTCCCTTTAGGTCCTGGAAGGCTTTCTCCATCTCCTAGGTCCACGTCACCTGGGCAGGCAGACAGGCTGGCTAGGGAGGCAAAATGGGGGTAAATGTCCAGTAGTAACTAGTCAACCCCACAAATGTGCGTAAGTGCTTCTTGGTAGGAGGCAGGGCCTGTCCCAGATTGCCTACACCTTCTTCACCTGGGGTTTTACACATCTCCTCCTGATCGTGTACCCCAGGTACTTAGCATCCTGCGGGCTGAGTCGACATTTTCTTAGGTAAGCTGTTAGCCCCGCCCCCGTAAGGACTGCAATACCGCGCTCACCTGGTTTAGATGGGTCTCCCACTCGCTCCCATGGAGTACAGTGTCACCTGGTTTAGATGGGTCTCCCACTCGCTCACATGGAGTACAATGTCACCTGGTTTAGATGGGTCTCCCACTCGCTCACATGGAGTACAGTGTCATCGAGGTAGACCGCCGCTACTCACGATGGGGTCAGAGAACCCGGTCCATCAACCTCTGGAAGGGGCCCCGTGCAACTTCCTGTAGTGGAACAGCCCTTCAGGGAAAGCAGTTTTCCCTCGGGAGCTAAGGGCACCTGCCAATAACCCTTCATCAGGTCAGCGAGCGTACTGATAAATCTCTAGCCCTTCTATTTGTTCATCAATTTGGGGCATGGGGTAGGAGTCAAACTTTGAGATATCATTCAACTTAAATCATTACAGAAGCGAATGGTGTCATCTGGTTTCGGCACCAACACTATGGGGCTGCACCACTCACTATTCGTCTCTTCTATGATTCCAGCTTCCCCAACATCGTTTTTACCTCGGTCCTGTGGGGTAAATCAATAACACCCATTGATTATTTAAGAATGGAACTTAGTAAATGCTTAGTTCAACTATCGTACCTCATCAGATTCCAAAACAGTGGTGGGGTTTTGCTTTGTTGTCGTGTGAACTTCAGATTGCCCCTTTAATATGTCCTCGCTATACATTAACATGCAGCCATGATATCCAGTCAGATAACAGGCTACAGTGGAAAGTAATCATTGCATGCTGTGTGTGTTTACACGCACACACGCACACACGCACGCACGCACGCACGCACGCGCACACGCACACGCACACACGCGCACACACACACGCACACACACATACACACACACACGCACACTAACAGTGTATGTAGGCAGGCGCTGCGCTGGCCGTGGAGAACGAGGACATGACAGGTGTCGTCTAAACATTCTACATGTGACAGGTAACGAATGACACGTCAGACAACCATTGGACAACAGCACACTATTCCCTATGTAGTGCACTACTTTAGACCCTATTCCCTATGTAGTGCACTAATTTAGACCCTATTCCCTATGTAGTGAACTAATTTAGACCCTATTCCCTATGTAGTGCACTAATTTAGACCCTATTCCCTATGTAGTGCACTACTTTAGACCCTATTCCCTATGTAGTGCACTAATTTAGACCCTATTCCCTATGTAGTGAACTAATTTAGACCCTATTCCCTATGTAGTGCACTAATTTAGACCCTATTCCCTATGTAGTGCACTACTTTAGACCCTATCCCCTATGTAGTGCACTACTTTTACCAGGACTCGTAGCGCACTGCATAGTGAAGGGGGTTCCAAAATTAGGGATTCACCCTGACATAGATTGCCCAAGGTGCACTGGGGCTGAGTCACTGGTACTCACCGGGAGGTGACAGGACAAGAGGCCTGGCGCTGGGGCTGAGTGACTGGTACTCACCGGGAGGTGATAGGACAAGAGGCCTGGCGCTGGGGCTGGGAGGACTGGTACCACCGGGAGGTGACAGGACAAGAGGCCTGGCGCTGGGGCTGAGTGACTGGTACTCAACGGGAGGTGACAGGACAAGAGGCCTGGCGCTGGGGCTGAGTGACTGGTACCACCGGGAGGTGATAGGACAAGAGGCCTGGCGCTGGGGCTGAGTGACTGGTACTCACCGGGAGGTGATAGGACAAGAGGCCTGGCGCTGGGGGCTGAGTGACTGGTACTCACCGGGAGGTGACAGGACAAGAGGCCTGGCGCTGAGTGACTGGTACTCACCGGGAGATGACAGGACAAGAGGCCTGGCGCTGGGGCTGAGTGACTGGTACCACCGGGAGGTGACAGGACAAGAGGCCTGGGCTCGGGCTGAGTGACTGGTACTCACCGGGAGGTGACAGGACAAGAGGCCTGGCGCCGGGCTGAGTGACTGGTACTCACCGGGAGGTGACAGGACAAGAGGCCTGGCGCTGGGGCTGAGTGACTGGTACTCACCGGGAGGTGACAGGACAAGAGGCCTGGCGCTCGGGCTGAGTGACTAGTACCACCGGGAGGTGACAGGACAAGAGGACTGGCGCTGGGGCTGAGTGACTGGTACTCACCGGGAGGTGACAGGACAAGAGGCCTGGCGCTCGGGCTGAGTGACTGGTACTCACCGGGAGGTGACAGGACAAGAGGCCTGGCGCTCGGGCTGAGTGACTGGTACTCACCGGGAGGTGACAGGACAAGAGGCCTGGCGCTCGGGCTGAGTGACTGGTACTCACCGGGAGGTGACAGGACAAGAGGCCTGGCGCTGGGGCTGAGTGACTGGTACCTCACCGGGAGGTGACAGGACAAGAGGCCTGGCGCTGGGGCTGAGTGACTGGTACTCACCGGGAGGTGACAGGACAAGAGGCCTGGCGCTCGGGCTGAGTCACTGGTACTCACCGGGAGGTGACAGGACAAGAGGCCTGGCGCTGGGGCTGAGTGACTGGTACTCACCGGGAGGTGACAGGACAAGAGGCCTGGCGCTCGGGCTGAGTGACTGGTACTCACCGGGAGGTGACAGGACAAGAGGCCTGGCGCTCGGGCTGAGTGACAGGTACTCACCGGGAGGTGACAGGACAAGAGGCCTGGCGCTCGGGCTGAGTGACTGGTACTCACCGGGAGGTGACAGGACAAGAGGCCTGGCGCTGGGGCTGAGTGACTGGTACTCACAGGGAGGTGACAGGACAAGAGGCCTGGCGCTGGGGCTGAGTGACTGGTACTCACAGGGAGGTGACAGGACAAGAGGCCTGGCGCTGGGGCTGAGTGACTGGTACTCACCGGGAGGTGACAGGACAAGAGGCCTGGCGCTCGGGCTGAGTGACTGGTACTCACCGGGAGGTGACAGGACAAGCAACGCATACAGATGTAGGATCTTAATTTGAGTCAGTTTGACATCCAGTGGTACATAAACCCTCTACTGATTACCTCGTTCACATCCAGTAGTACATAAACCCTCTACTGATTACCTCGTTCACATCCAGTAGTACATAAACCCTCTACTGATTACCTCGTTCACATCCAGTGGTACATAAACCCTCTACTGATTACCTCGTTCACATCCAGTAGTACATAAACCCTCTACTGATTACCTCGTTCACATCCAGTAGTACATAAACCCTCTACTGATTACCTCGTTCACATCCAGTGGTACATCTTCCTTATCCTTTCCCTTCTGGGAAGGCTTTGAGATGGAGGGATGTATAGTATGAAGGTCTATATAGAGTCCCGTCAGGAACACAGAAGGAAAAGGAGAAGACAGGAAGAGGAGAGACAGGAAGAGAAGAGACAGGAAGAGTAGAGACAGGAAGAGAAGAGACAGGAAGAGAAGAGACAGGAAGAGGAGAGGAGAGGAGAGGAGAGGAGAGGCAGGAAGAGAAGATATTGGAATAGAAGAGACAGGAAGAGGAGGGAAGAGGAGAGGAGAGACAGGAAGAGAAGACAGGAAGAGAAGAGACAGGAAGAGAAGAGACAGGAAGAGAAGAGACAGGAAGAGAAGAGACAGGAAGAGAAGAGACAGGAAGAGAAGAGACAGGAAGAGAAGAGGAGAGGAGAGGAGAGGCAGGAAGAGAAGATATTGGAATAGAAGAGACAGGAAGAGGAGGGAAGAGGAGAGGAGAGACAGGAAGAGAAGGGAAGAAAAGAGAAGATAATTGATGACATTATAAAACAGGGCCTCTGGACATCCTGTTGTTTATTTTACAACGTGAGACAGAGCTCTCTCTCTCTTTGCTCACTCTCTCTCTTTCCTCCCCTGTCTCCCTCTCTCTCTCTTTCCTCCCCTGTCTCCCTCTCTCCTCTTTCCTCCCCTGTCTCCCTCTCTCTCTCTCTTTCCTCCCCTGTCTCCCTCTCTCCTCTTTGCTCACTCTCTCTCTCTGTTCTCAACTCTCTCTCTCTGTTCTCAACTCTCTCTCTGCCCTCCTCCTCTGTCTTCCTGGGCCCCGTCAGAGCACACATTCAGGAAGAAATGTCCTGCGTCTCCTCCTGCACCTCCTTTCCTCTGCTCCTTCCTGTCCTCGATGTGCTCCAAACACACACACACACACACACACACACACACACACACACACACACACACACACACACACACACACACACACACACACACACACACACACACACACACACACACACACACACACACACACACCACCTCCTGTTCCCTGTTGACTGCTGGCTGGCTGACAACACCATGAATAAAACATTGATTCCTTTAATTTAGAGACGCTTTACAGTAATGAGGCAGTTTGTGTGTTTTCCCCATATACCATCAACACCATAGTCCCTGTGATCGAGCGGAGTCCTGTCCAGGGGGTGTACTGTACATCAAGCTGTCTCACTACAGAAACAGGAGATAGACTAGTGTCCTGTCCAGGGGGTACTGGTACATCAAGCTGTCTCACTACAGAAACAGGAGACAGACTAGTGTCCTGTCCAGGGGGTGTACTGTACATCAAGCTGTCTCACTACAGAAACAGGAGATAGACTAGTGTCCTGTCCAGGGGGGTACTGGTACATCAAGCTGTCTCACTACAGAAACAGGAGACAGACTAGTGTCCTGTCCAGGGGTGTACTGTACATCAAGCTGTCACACTACAGAAACAGGAGATAGACTAGTGTCCTGTCCAGGGGGGTACTGGTACATCAAGCTGTCTCACTACAGAAACAGGAGATAGACTAGTGTCCTGTCCAGGGGGGTACTGGTACATCAAGCTGTCTCACTACAGAAACAGGAGATAGACTAGTGTCCTGTCCAGGGGGGTACTGGTACATCAAGCTGTCTCACTACAGAAACAGGAGATAGACTAGTGTCCTGTCCAGGGGGGTACTGGTACATCAAGCTGCCTCACACTACAGAAACAGGAGATCGGATCCTGCCCTAAGGGCCGTTCTGGCTTGACAAGGCTACTACTTTCATAGGCACACCATACACAAGTCAGTCCGAGTCAGAAATTAAGAACTTAATGACGACTGAGAAAACAGTCTTCAACAGAGCAGCACCTATTGCACCCAATAATTAGTCTTCAACAGACCAGCCACCCAATAGACAGTCTTCAACAGACCAGCCACCCAATAGACAGTCTTCAACAGACCAGCCACCCAATAGACAGTCTTCAGGAGAGAGAGAGAGAAGGGGAGGGAGGGGGGGAGAAGGGGGAGGGAGAGAGAGAGAGAAGGGGAGAGAGGGGAGGGAGAGAGAGAGAAGGGGGAGGGAGAGAGAGAGAGAAGGGGAGGGAGAGAGAGAGAGAAGGGGGAGGGAGAGAGAGAAGGGGAGAGAGAGAAGGGGAGAGAGGGGGAGAGAGAGAAGGGGAGAGAGGGGAGAGAGAGAAGGGGAGAGGGGAGAGAGAGAAGGGGAGAGAGAGAAGGGGAGAGAGGGGAGGGAGAGAGAGAAGGGGGAGGGAGAGAGAGAGAAGGGGGAGAGAGAGAGAGTCCATAGTGTTCCTATTCCCTTTAAGAGACGAAGGCAGATTATATAATGTAATTTATTTCTGCATCACATTGACAAAATACATGACTAAATTAAGAATCACACAGAAAGATGACTTATCAAAACACATTACCATGAAGGATCACATGGAAAGAACATTACCACTGAATCTGACTTGAGTTGCACAAGTCAAACAAATCTAGCCTGAATACAAAAAGAAAAAGCACACTGTCTGAATCCCAAAGGCCTCCTGTATAGTACCCTGACCAGGGTGCCTCCTATTCCCTGTATAGTACCCTGACCAGGGTGCCTCCTATTCCCTGTATAGTACCCTGACCAGGGTGCCTCCTATTCCCTGACCAGGGTGCCCCCTATTCCCTGTTTAGTACCCTGACCAGGGTGCCCCCTATTCCCTGTATAGTACCCTGACCAGGGTGCCTCCTATTCCCTGTATAGTACCCTGACCAGGGTGCCCCCTATTCCCTGACCAGGGTGCCCCATATACCCTGACCAGGGTGCCCCCTATTCCCTGTATAGTACCCTGACCAGGGTGCCTCCTATTCCCTGTATAGTACCCTGACCAGGGTGCCCCTATTCCCTGACCAGGGTGCCCCTATTCCCTGTATAGTACCCTGACCAGGGTGCCCCTATTCCCCTGACCAGGGTGCCCCCTATTCCCTGTGTATAGTACCCTGACCAGGGTGCCCCTATTCCCCTGACCAGGGTGCCCCTATTCCCTGTATAGTACCCTGACCAGGGTGCCCCCTATTCCCTGACCAGGTGCCCCCTATTCCCTGTATAGTACCCTGACCAGGGTGCCCCCCTATTCCCTGACCAGGGTGCCCCTATTCCCTGTATAGTGCCCTGACCAGGGTGCCTCCTATTCCTTGACCAGGGTGCCCCCTATTCCCTGTGTATAGTACCCTGACCAGGGTGCCCCTATTCCCTGACCAGGGTGCCCCTATTCCCTGACCAGGGTGTCCCCTATTCCCTGTATAGTGCCCTGACCAGGGTGCCTCCTATTCCTTGACCAGGGTGCCCCTATTCCCTGTGTATAGTACCCTGACCAGGGTGCCCCTATTCCCTGACCAGGGTGCCCCCTATTCCCTGTATAGTACCCTGACCAGGGTGCCCCCTATTCCCTGTGTATAGTACCCTGACCAGGGTGCCCCTATTCCCTGACCAGGGTGCCCCTATTCCCTGTATAGTACCCTGACCAGGGTGCCTCCTATTCCCTGTATAGCACCCTGACCAGGGTGCCCCCTATTCCCTGTATAGTACCCTGACCAGGGTGCCTCCTATTCCCTGACCAGGGTGCCCCTATTCCCTGTATAGTACCCTGACCAGGTTGCCCCCTATTCCCTGACCAGGGTGCCCCTATTCCCTGTATAGTACCCTGACCAGGGTGCCCCCTATTCCCTGACCAGGGTGCCTCCTATTCCCTGTATAGTACCCTGACCAGGGTGCCCCCTATTCCCTGTATAGTACCCCTGACCAGGGTGCCCCTATTCCCTGACCAGGGTGCCCCTATTCCCTGTGTATAGTACCCTGACCAGGGTGCCATTTGGGACAGCACAGTCTTCTGACGGCCATGTTTGTTATTCAGAAGAGGGAATAGAAATGACCACACACCGCGACAGAGAGAGATATGTCTGGCTGTTTCCCACACCACCACACACCGAGACAGAGAGAGATATGTCTGGCTGTTTTCCACACCACCACACACCGAGACAGAGAGAGATATGTAATGTAACTGCAGTAACATCCACTAACTAACCTCCGCTAGCCAACCTCCGCTAACCAACCTCCGCTAACCAACCTCCGTTTACCAACCTCAACTAACTAACCTCAACTAACTAACCTCAACTTACTAACCTCAACTTACTAACCTCCTCTAACTAACCTCCGCTAACTAACCTCCGCTAACTAACCTCCGCTAACTAACCTCCGCTAACTAACCTCCGCTAACTAACCTCCGCCAGCCAACCTCCGCTAACTAACTTCAACTAACTAACCTGAACTAACCTCAACTAACTAACCTCAACTAACTAACCTCAACTAACTAACCTCCACTAACTAACCTCCACTAACTAGCCTCTGTTTACTAACCTCCTCTAACTAACCTCCACTAACTAACCAATAACCAACATCTACAAACAAACCTCTTCTAGGGCTGTGGATTTCCTACTGAACCTCAACTAACCTTGACAAACTAACCTCCACCAACTAACCAGCGCCAGCTAACCTCCACTAGCCAATCCCCGCTAACCAACCCCCACTAACCAACCTCCGCTAACCAACCTCCGCTAACCAATACCCAGTAACCAACCTCCGTTTACCAACCTCCGCTAACTAACATCTGCTAACTAACCCCCACTAACTAACCCCCGCTAACTAACCTCCGCTAACTAACCCTCACTAACTAACCCCCACTAACTAACCTCCACTAACTAACCTCCACTAACTAAACTCCACTAACTAAACTCCACTAACTAAACTCCGCTAACTAACTCCCACTAACTAACTCCCACTAACTAACCTCCACTAACTAACTTCCGCTTACTAACCCCCATTTACTAACCTCTGTTTACTAACCTACATTTACTAACCTCCGCTAACTAACCTCCGCTAACTAACCTCTACTAACTAACCTCCGCTAACTAACCTCCCTAACTAACCTCCCTAACTAACCTCCCCTAACTAACCCCGCTAACTAACCCCGCTAACTAACCTCCGTTTACTAACCCCCGCTAACTAACCTCCGCTAACTAACCCCACTAACTAACCTCCACTAACTAACCTCCACTAACTAACCTCCGTTTACTAACCTCCGCTAACTAACCTCAGCTAACTAACCCCTGCTAACTAACCCCTGCTAACTAACCTCTGCTAACTAACCCCTGCTAACTAACCCCTGCTAACTAACCCCGCTAACTAACCCCCGCTAACTAACCCCGCTAACTAACCTCCGTTTACTAACCCCCGCTAACTAACCTCCGCTAACTAACCCCACTAACTAACCTCCACTAACTAACCTCCACTAACTAACCTCCACTAACTAACCTCCACTAACTAACCTCCGTTTACTAACCTCCGCTAACTAACCTCAGCTAACTAACCCCTGCTAACTAACCCTGCTAACTAACCTCTGCTAACTAACCCCTGCTAACTAACCCCCACTAACTAACCTCCGCTAACTAACCAATAACCAACATCTACAAACAAACCTCCTCTAGGGCTGTGGATTTCCTACTGAATCTCAACTAACCTCCACCAACTAACCTCCACTAACTAACCTCCACTAACTAACCAATAACCAACCTCCACTAACTAACCAATAACCAACATCTACAAACAAACCTCTTCTAGGGCTGTGGATTTCCTACTGAACCTCAACTAACCTCCACCAACTATCCTCCACCAACTTACCTCCACCAACTTACCTCCACTAACTAACCCCCACTACCTAACCCCTGCTAACTAACCTCCACTAACTAACCTCCACTAACTAACCAATAACCAACATCTACAAACAAACCTCTTCTAGGGCTGTGGATTTCCTACTGAACCTCAACTAACCTCCACCAACTATCCTCCACCAACTTACCTCCACCAACTTACCTCCACCAACTTACCTCCACCAACTTACCTCCGCCAACTTACCTCCACCAACTTACCTCCGCCAACTTACCTCCGCCAACTTACCTCCGCTAACTAACCTCTGTTTACTAACCTCCGCTAACTAACCCCACTACCTAACCCCTGCTAACTAACCCCCACTAACTAACCTCCGCTAACTAATCTCCGCTAACTAACCCCCACTACCTAACCCCTGCTAACTAACCCTCACTAACTAACCTCCGCTAACTAACCTCCGCTAACTAACCTCCGCTAACTAACCTCTGCTAACTAACCCCCACTAACTAACCCCGCTAACTAACCCCCGCTAACTAACCCCCACTAACTAACCTCCACTAACTAACCTCCACTAACTAACCTCCGCTAACTAACCAATAACCAACATCTACAAACAAACCTCCTCTAGGGCTGTGGATTTCATACTGAACCTCAACTAACCTCGACTAACTAACCTCCACCAACTAACCTCCACCAACTAACCTCCACCAACTAACCTCCACCAACTAACCTCCACCAACTAACCTCAGCGAACTAACCTCGACGAACTAACCTCCACCAACTAACCTCCACTAACTAACCTCGACTAACTAACCTCGACTAACTAACCTCCACCAACTAACCTCCACCAACTAACCTCAGCGAACTAACCTCGACGAACTAACCTCCACCAACTAACCTCGACTAACTAACCTCGACTAACTAACCTCGACTAACTAACCTCGACCAACTAACCTCCACCAACTAACCTCCACCAACTAACCTCCACCAACTAACCTCCACCAACTAACCTCCACCAACTAACCTCCACCAACTAACCTCCACCAACTAACCTCTACTAACTACAGTGTATTCTGGAAAGGATTCAGACTCCTTTACTTTTTCTGCATTTTGTTAAGATACAGCCTTATTGTAAAATGGATTAAGTAATAAAACAAATCACATCAATCTACACACAATACCCCATAATGACAAAGCAAAAAAGGTTTTTAGACATTTTTGCAAATTTATTACAAATACAACTCAGTAATACCTTATTTACATAAGTATTCAGACCCTTTGCTATGAGATTCAAAGTTGAGTTCAGGTGCATCGTGTTTCCATTGATCATCCTTGAGATGTTTCGACAACTTGATTGGAGTCCAACTGTTGTCAATTCAAGTGATTGGACATGATTTGGAAAGACACACACCTGTCTATACAAGGTCCCACAGTTGACACTGCATGTCAGAGCAAAACCCAAGCCGTGAGGTCAAAGGAATTGTCCTTAGAGCTCCAAGACAGGATTGTGTCGAGGCACAGATCTCTACACTCTAGTTATGAATGAGTCTGCCTCTGTCATATAGACGCATTGGGGTTATCGAGGGGGAACGATGTGTCACATTGAGAGAGGACCTGTTGTTATTCACAATAGATGTAAAAAAAAAAAAAAAAAAAAGTAAACTGCCTTGTGTAATGAAAAGATAAGTGTTTCCTTGCCTGGCCGGTTCCCCTCTTCCACTGGGACATACTGAAACAACGTCTCCGCCTGGCCGGTTCCCCTCTTTCCACTGGGACATACTGAAACAACGTCTCCGCCTGGCCGGTTCCCCTCTTTCCACTGGGACATACTAAAACAACGTCTCCGCCTGGCCGGTTCCCCTCTTTCCACTGGGACATACTGAAACAACGTCTCCGCCTGGCCGGTTTCCCTCTTTCCACTGGGACATACTGAAACAACGTCTCCGCCTGGCCGGTTCCCCTTTTCCACTGGGACATACTGAAACAACGTCTCCGCCTGGCCGGTTCCCCTCTTTCCACTGGGACATACTGAAACAACGTCTCCGCCTGGCCGGTTCCCCTCTTTCCACTGGGACATACTGAAACAACGTCTCCGCCTGGCCGGTTCCCTCTTCCACTGGGACATACTGAAACAACGTCTCCGCCTGGCCGGTTTCCCTCTTTCCACTGGGACATACTGAAACAACGTCTCCGCCTGGCCGGTTCCCCTCTTTCCACTGGGACATACTGAAACAACGTCTCCGCCTGGCCGGTTCCCCTCTTTCCACTGGGACATACTGAAACAACGTCTCCGCCTGGCCGGTTCCCCTCTTTCCACTGGGACATACTGAAACAACGTCTCCGCCTGGCCGGTTCCCCTTTCCACTGGGACATACTGAAACAACGTCTCCGCCTGGCCGGTTCCCCTCTTTCCACTGGGACATACTGAAACAACGTCTCCGCCTGGCCGGTTCCCTCTTTCCACTGGGACATACTGAAACAACGTCTCCGCCTGGCCGGTTCCCCTTTTCCACTGGGACATACTGAAACAACGTCTCCGCCTGGCCGGTTCCCCTTTCCACTGGGACATACTGAAACAACGTCTCCGCCTGGCCGGTTCCCCTTTCCACTGGGACATACTGAAACAACGTCTCCGCCTGGCCGGTTCCCCTCTTTCCACTGGGACATACTGAAACAACGTCTCCGCCTGGCCGGCTTCCCCTCTTTCCACTGGGACATACTGAAACAACGTCTCCGCCTGGCCGGTTCCCCTCTTTCCACTGGGACATACTGAAACAACGTCTCCGCCTGGCCGGTTCCCCTTTTCCACTGGGACATACTGAAACAACGTCTCCGCCTGGCCGGTTCCCCTTTTCCACTGGGACATACTGAAACAACGTCTCCGCCTGGCCGGTTCCCCTCTTCCACTGGGACATACTGAAACAACGTCTCCGCCTGGCCGGTTCCCTTTCCACTGGGACATACTGAAACAACGTCTCCGCCTGGCCGGTTCCCCTCTTTCCACTGGGACATACTGAAACAACGTCTCCGCCTGGCCGGTTCCCCTTTCCACTGGGACATACTGAAACAACGTCTCCGCCTGGCCGGTTCCCCTTTTCCACTGGGACATACTGAAACAACGTCTCCGCCTGGCCGGTTCCCCTCTTTCCACTGGGACATACTGAAACAACGTCTCCGCCTGGCCGGTTCCCCTCTTTCCACTGGGACATACTGAAACAACGTCTCCGCCTGGCCGGTTCCCTCTTTCCGCTGGGACATACTGAAACAACGTCTCCGCCTGGCCGGTTCCCCTCTTTCCACTGGGACATACTGAAACAACGTCTCCGCCTGGCCGGTTCCCCTCTTTCCGCTGGGACATACTGAAACAACGTCTCCGCCTGGCCGGTTCCCCTCTTTCCACTGGGACATACTGAAACAACGTCTCCGCCTGGCCGGTTCCCCTCTTTCCACTGGGACATACTGAAACAACGTCTCCGCCTGGCCGGTTCCCCTCTTTCCACTGGGACATACTGAAACAACGTCTCCGCCTGGCCGGTTCCCCTCTTTCCACTGGGACATACTGAAACAACGTCTCCGCCTGGCCGGTTCCCCTCTTTCCGCTGGGACATACTGAAACAACGTCTCCGCCTGGCCGGTTCCCCTCTTTCCGCTGGGACATACTGAAACAACGTCTCCGCCTGGCCGGTTCCCCTCTTTCCGCTGGGACATACTGAAACAACGTCTCCGCCTGGCCGGTTCCCCTCTTTCCGCTGGGACATACTGAAACAACGTCTCCGCCTGGCCGGTTCCCCTCTTTCCGCTGGGACATACTGAAACAACGTCTCCGCCTGGCCGGTTCCCCTCTTTCCGCTGGGACATACTGAAACAACGCCTCCGCCTGGCCGGTTCCCCTCTTTCCGCTGGGACATACTGAAACAACGTCTCCGCCTGGCCGGTTCCCCTCTTTCCGCTGGGACATACTGAAACAACGTCTCCGCCTGGCCGGTTCCCCTCTTTCCGCTGGGACATACTGAAACAACGTCTCCGCCTGGCCGGTTCCCCTCTTTCCGCTGGGACATACTGAAACAACGTCTCCGCCTGGCCGGTTCCCCTCTTTCCGCTGGGACATACTGAAACAACGTCTCCGCCTGGCCGGTTCCCCTCTTTCCGCTGGGACATACTGAAACAACGTCTCCGCCTGGCCGGTTCCCCTCTTTCCGCTGGGACATACTGAAACAACGTCTCCGCCTGGCCGGTTCCCTCTTTCCGCTGGGACATACTGAAACAACGTCTCCGCCTGGCCGGTTCCCCTTTTCCGCTGGGACATACTGAAACAACGTCTCCGCCTGGCCGGTTCCCCTCTTCCGCTGGGACATACTGAAACAACGTCTCCGCCTGGCCGGTTCCCCTCTTTCCGCTGGGACATACTGAAACAACGTCTCCGCCTGGCCGGTTCCCCTCTTTCCGCTGGGACATACTGAAACAACGTCTCCGCCTGGCCGGTTCCCCTCTTTCCGCTGGGACATACTGAAACAACGTCTCCGCCTGGCCGGTTCCCCTCTTTCCGCTGGGACATACTGAAACAACGTCTCCGCCTGGCCGGTTCCCCTTTTCCACTGGGACATACTGAAACAACGTCTCCGCCTGGCCGGTTCCCCTCTTTCCACTGGGACATACTGAAACAACGTCTCCGCCTGGCCGGTTTCCCTCTTTCCACTGGGACATACTGAAACAACGTCTCCGCCTGGCCGGTTCCCCTCTTTCCACTGGGACATACTGAAACAACGTCTCCGCCTGGCCGGTTCCCCTCTTTCCACTGGGACATACTGAAACAACGTCTCCGCCTGGCCGGTTCCCCTTTTCCACTGGGACATACTGAAACAACGTCTCCGCCTGGCCGGTTCCCCTTTTCCACTGGGACATACTGAAACAACGTCTCCGCCTGGCCGGTTCCCCTCTTCCACTGGGACATACTGAAACAACGTCTCCGCCTGGCCGGTTCCCCTCTTTCCACTGGGACATACTGAAACAACGTCTCCGCCTGGCCGGTTCCCCTCTTTCCACTGGGACATACTGAAACAACGTCTCCGCCTGGCCGGTTCCCCTCTTTCCACTGGGACATACTGAAACAACGTCTCCGCCTGGCCGGTTCCCCTCTTTCCACTGGGACATACTGAAACAACGTCTCCGCCTGGCCGGTTTCCCTCTTTCCACTGGGACATACTGAAACAACGTCTCCGCCTGGCCGGTTCCCCTTTCCACTGGGACATACTGAAACAACGTCTCCGCCTGGCCGGTTCCCCTCTTTCCACTGGGACATACTGAAACAACGTCTCCGCCTGGCCGGTTCCCCTTTCCACTGGGACATACTGAAACAACGTCTCCGCCTGGCCGGTTCCCCTCTTTCCACTGGGACATACTGAAACAACGTCTCCGCCTGGCCGGTTCCCCTTTTCCACTGGGACATACTGAAACAACGTCTCCGCCTGGCCGGTTCCCTCTTTCCACTGGGACATACTGAAACAACGTCTCCGCCTGGCCGGTTCCCCTCTTTCCACTGGGACATACTGAAACAACGTCTCCGCCTGGCCGGTTCCCCTTTCCACTGGGACATACTGAAACAACGTCTCCGCCTGGCCGGTTCCCCTCTTTCCACTGGGACATACTGAAACAACGTCTCCGCCTGGCCGGTTCCCCTTTCCACTGGGACATACTGAAACAACGTCTCCGCCTGGCCGGTTCCCCTCTTTCCACTGGGACATACTGAAACAACGTCTCCGCCTGGCCGGTTCCCCTCTTTCCACTGGGACATACTGAAACAACGCCTCCGCCTGGCCGGTTCCCCTCTTTCCACTGGGACATACTGAAACAACGTCTCCGCCTGGCCGGTTCCCCTCTTTCCACTGGGACATACTAAAACAACGTCTCCGCCTGGCCGGTTCCCCTCTTTCCACTGGGACATACTAAAACAACGTCTCCGCCTGGCCGGTTCCCCTTTTCCACTGGGACATACTAAAACAACGTCTCCGCCTGGCCGGTTCCCTCTTTCCACTGGGACATACTAAAACAACGTCTCCGCCTGGCCGGTTCCCCTCTTTCCACTGGGACATACTAAAACAACGTCTCCGCCTGGCGGGTTCCCCTTTCCACTGGGACATACTAAACCATCATACAGATGATGGTGACTGAATCAGTGGAAATCATTCTTATTGGAGTCTTTTAAAGGAGCCCCTTCCCTCGGCTGTGCATGTTTCTAACAGAAAACAGCATTTGTAAGTGTCCCACACCAGTGATGACTGCTCACCTCCACTGCTTGGAAGAGCACCGTGGGACCTACTTCCCAATCCGTTTGACTGGGATCCTGTTGACATGCCGGTAGGGGAAATCAAACAGCTGATCGAGCTGTCATGTAACCGATGGTCACCACGGAGGAGTGTTGGTTCCTGACTCAGAGCGTTAACGTCACGTTCAAAACAACCTCGAACTGGGAACTTTGAACTCAGAAATCTCTGACTTCCGACTTCAGTGTGTTCAAGACAACTGGGTACTCTGAAAACTGAGCTTCGACTGGGAAAAAGTGTGTTGAATGATCATCCAACTCGGGATCATGATTTGACCTCCTATTTTTCCCAGTTGTGTTGAAAAGCACCGTAAAACTCATGGTACCGTTCGCCAGCTCATAACGATGTGAAGCTGGATTCAATGCTCTCGCCTGCATTAAAAACCAAATATCCATCCAGTTTGGATGTAACAGCAGAGATGAGGTGGGCACTGCTGACCACGCCCCTGAGTTTGAGAAGCTCTGATGCCACATGCATCAATCCACACCCATCTCATTAGTGGTGGAGAGATAAGAGACATTATGTCAGACTCATTTGCAATTGATTGTCACAGCCCCACGGTAACAGTATGTGATGGTGAGTCAAGAAGATAATCCGAAATAATGTATTTGTCACGGATCCTTCCAGAACTGTCATTATCACACCTGGTTCCCATTCCCACTGATTGTGTATTGTACCATTGTTCACCATTGTCCTGCCGATTATTGGTCCAATGTCCGTTGGTGAGGTGACTACCTGTGCTGTGTTGTTTTGGCTTTCGTGCCGCTTGTATTGTGCAGATGATTACGGGTCTCGCCCGTGTATTTATTTGAGGTATTACTCCCTCTTTTGTTTGGGTTTCAGCCCTGTGTTTTGTGTACGTGTTGGTTTGGTCTTCGTCCTCGTGCCTTTACACGGCACGCCATAATTTGGGAAATAAAACCCCTATTACGCATTCCTACGCCTGTCTCCCGATTCCTACGCCTGTCTAACGATCCTTTATACCAACGTGACAGTATTTCAATTGACAGCCATAGTTCCAAATTTAAAAAAGATTGGCTGTTAAATGACTATTTTTATCACATGGTTGGGGTTGCGAGAATTTTCAGATCTTAAAATGGGGTCATGGAACAAAACAGTTTGGGAACCCCTGAGTTAAATACACTAAAGAGAAACAATGGGTACATATTGAAGATGTACATGGTCACCCCTAGAATATTTTCACGTCTATTTTCAAACGATGAAGCTAGGAAAATTAACAGCTTCATAGTTAAGAACACTAGAACAATATTGAAGAAAATGAAATGTATTCTACAAAAAAACAAACATTTTTAGTGCCTTCCTCTGACACCACCTGGTATAGAAGTCCTGGATGGCAGCTTAGCCCCAGTGATGTACTGGGCCATACGTAGAATACATTTCATTTTCTTCAATATTGTTGTTAACTATGAAGCTGTTAATTTTCCTAGCTTCATCCTTTGAAAATAGACTTGAAAATGTTCTGGGGTGAGCATGTACATCTTCAATATGTAGTCGGAGGTCCTTGCAGTTGCCATACCAGGCAGTGATGCTCTCGATGGTGCAGCTGTAGAACCTTTGAGGATCTGAGGACTAGGTTTGGACTGACCAATGTACATATTTTCAAATACATGCAACTGAAAAGTTTCATGTCACATTTTAATTTGACATTTGTTTGGACATCAGAGCAACGAACCGCACTTGCTGTCTCTGCCTGGCCGGTTCCCCTTTCCACTGGGACATTTGTTTGGACATCAGAGCAACGAACCGCACTTGCAGTCTCTGCCTGGCCGGTTCCCCTTCCACTGGGACATTTATTTGGACATCAGAGCAACGAACCGCCCTTGCTGTCTCTGTCTGGCCGGTTCCCCTTTCCACTGGGACATTTGTTTGGACATCAGAGCAACGAACCGCCCTTGCAGTCTCTGTCTGGCCGGTTCCCCTTTCCACTGGGACATTTATTTGGACATCAGAGCAATCTGAAGGGAATCATATTTGAGTCAGAAAAGGGTGTTCATATGATAGGAAGATATACAAAACCTTCCAGAGAGCCAATCCAACTGACAATCTCTTAGAAATAAATATTAACTATTGGAATCAAGATTTAAAAATAACTCCCATTGGCAGGGAATGTAGGAACATAACTAATGAAATGACAGTTAACTGAAAATGTACAGGGGGTCTGGGAAGGTGTTATGTTAATGTGCCTATAGACCGATAAGCATGGTTTTGTGTTTGGTTCTTTCGATAAATAATGGGGCAAATGATCAACACGTCTAAATGGTGTGACATTAGGATCAACACGTCTAACTGGTGTGACATTAGATCAACATGTCTAAATGGTGTGACATTAGGATCAATATGTCTAAATGGTGTGACATCAACATGTCTAAATGGTGTGACATCAACATGTCTAAATGGTGTGACATTAGGATCAACACGTCTAACTGGTGTGACATTAGGATCAACATGTCTAAATGGTGTGACATTAGGATCAACACGTCTAAATGGTGTGACATTAGGTTCAACATGTCTAAATGGTGTGACATTAGGATCAACATGTCTAAATGGTGTGACATTAACATGTCTAAATGGTGTGACATTAGGATCAACATGTCTAAATGGTGTAACATTAGGATCAACATGTCTAAATGGTATGACATTAGATCAACACGTCTAAATGGTGTGACATTAGGATCAAGATGTCTAAATGGTGTGACATTACATTTACATTAGATCAACATGTCTAAATGGTGTGACATTAGGATCAACATGTCTAAATGGTGTGACATTAGGATCAACATGTCTAAATGGTGTGACATTAGGATCAACATGTCTAAATGGTGTGACATTAGATCAACATGTCTAAATGGTGTGACATTAGGATCAACACGTCTAAATGGTGTGACATTAGATCAACATGTCTAAATGGTGTGACATTAGGATCAACATGTCTAAATGGTGTGACATTAGAATCAACACGTCTAAATGGTGTGACATTAGAATCAACACGTCTAAATGGTGTGACATTAGAATCAACACGTCTAAATGGTGTGACATTACATTTACATTAGGATCAACATGTCTAAATGGTGTGACATTAACATGTCTAAATGGTGTGACATTACATTTACATTAGGATCAACATGTCTAAATGGTGTGACATTAACATGTCTAAATGGTGTGACATTACATTTACATTAGATCAACACGTCTAAATGGTGTGACATTAGAATCAACACGTCTAAATGGTGTGACATTAGGATCAACACGTCTAAATGGTGTGACATTAGGATCAACATGTCTAAATGGTGTGACATTAGATCAACACGTCTAAATGGTGTGAGATTAGGATTAACACGTCTAAATGGTGTGACATTAGGATCAACACGTCTAAATGGTGTGACATTAGGATCAACACGTCTAAATGGTGTGAGATTAGGATTAACACGTCTAAATGGTGTGACATTAGGATCAACATGTCTAAATGGTGTGACATTAGGTTCAACATGTCTAAATGGTGTGACATTAGGATCAACACGTCTAAATGGTGTGACATTAACATGTCTAAATGGTGTGACATTACATTTACATTAGATCAACACGTCTAAATGGTGTGACATTAGAATCAACACGTCTAAATGGTGTGACATTAGGATCAACACGTCTAAATGGTGTGACATTAGGATCAACACGTCTAAATGGTGTGACATTAGGATCAACATGTCTAAATGGTGTGACATTAGGATCAACATGTCTAAATGGTGTGACATTAGGATCAATACGTCTAAATGGTGTGACATTAGGATCAACACGTCTAAATGGTGTGACATTAGGATCAACACGTCTAAATGGTGTAACATTAGGATCAACACGTCTAAATGGTGTAACATTAGGATCAACACGTCTAAATGGTGTGACATTAGGTTCAACATGTCTAAATGGTGTGACATTAGGTTCAACATGTCTAAATGGTGTGACATTAGGATCAATATGTCTAAATTGTGTGACATTAACACGTCTAAATGGTGTGACATTAGGATCAACACGTCTAAATGGTGTGACATTAGATCAACACGTCTAAATGGTGTGACATTAGGATCAACACGTCTAAATGGTGTGACATTAGGATCAACACGTCTAAATGGTGTGACATTAGGATCAACACGTCTAAATGGTGTGACATTAGGATCAACACGTCTAAATGGTGTGACATTAGGATCAACACGTCTAAATGGTGTGACATTAGGATCAACATGTCTAAATGGTGTGACATTAACACGTCTAAATGGTGTGACATTAGGATCAACATGTCTAAATGGTGTAACATTAGGATCAACACGTCTAAATGGTGTGACATTAGGATCAACACGTCTAAATGGTGTGACATTAGGATCAACACGTCTAAATGGTGTGACATTAGGATCAACACGTCTAAATGGTGTGACATTAGGATCAACACGTCTAAATGGTGTGACATTAGGATCAACACGTCTAAATGGTGTGACATTAGAATCAACACGTCTAAATGGTGTGACATTAGGATCAACACGTCTAAATGGTGTGACATTAGGATCAACACGTCTAAATGGTGTGACATTAGGATCAACACGCTCTAAATGGTGTGACATTAGGATCAACACGTCTAAATGGTGTGACATTAGGATCAACACGTCTAAATGGTGTGACATTAGGATCAACATGTCTAAATGGTGTGACATTAGGATCAACATGTCTAAATGGTGTGACATTAGGATCAACACGTCTAAATGGTGTGACATTAGGATCAACACGTCTACATGGTGTGACATTAGGATCAACACGTCTAAATGGTTTGAAACTGAAATAAAAATGATTTTCATGCAGTTTCACGTGTACTTAGAGGAATAAAAGTGAATATATTTAAATTGCCCTTAGTGTCACCTGTACAACAACAACACAGGTCTAAGACTACACATTGTTTAAGCAGGGTTCATAGAGGTATTAACAGGTCCATTTCAAGTACTTTCAGGGACTTTTTAAAGCACTTCATTGTGATTTTCAAGGACCTCAATGTTATCGACTTGAATGCACCCTCGGTTTTTCAATCCGGTAGAGGGCTTGGGCTGTTGCATGATAGCAACCAAAGCCCATGTACTGTTAGTCAGTTTGTAACATTACATCATTGGTTCCCCATATTGACATTGGCTATGGCTTCAGGCCCTATGGTGCTAACCTTGGAAAAGTCATTCACATTTCTTCTCCTTCCACTATTGCTAATAGGGATAGACGAAATGGAGAAGTTATATGCAATCTGATAGCCATAACAACTGTATAATATCAACCATCAGACAGGGCCTGTAAATGCCTATTGAATGTAGCTTGTTTGAGTTGGAGACTCCAAGTGACTTTAAAAATCATAAAGGACTTGGGTTGATGTATCTGAACATTAGGAGTTTACTTCCTCAACGGAATTACATCAAGATCTGGGCTACGCAGACAAATCCGGACATTCTGAAGTTGACTGAAACTAGGATCTCTGGGGTCATTCTGGTATTGACTGAAACTAGGATCTCTGGGGTCATTCTGGTATTGACTGAAACTAGGATCTCTGGGGTCATTCTGGTATTGACTGAAACTAGGATCTCTGGGGACATTCTGGTATTGACTGAAACTAGGATCTGAGGTCATTCTGGTATTGACTGAAACTAGGATCTCTGGGGTCATTCTGGTATTGACTGAAACTAGGATCTCTGAGGTCATTCTGGTATTGACTGAAACTAGGATCTCTGAGGTCATTCTGGTATTGACTGAAACTAGGATCTCTGGGGACATTCTGGTATTGACTGAAACTAGGATCTCTGGGGACATTCTGGTATTGACTGAAACTAGGATCTCTGGGGTCATTCTGGTATTGACTGAAACTAGGATCTCTGGGGACATTCTGGTATTGACTGAAACTAGGATCTCTGGGGACATTCTGGTATTGACTGAAACTAGGATCTCTGGGGTCATTCTGGTATTGACTGAAACTAGGATCTCTGAGGTCATTCTGGTATTGACTGAAACTAGGATCTCTGGGGTCATTCTGGTATTGACTGAAACTAGGATCTCTGGGGTCATTCTGGTGTTGACTGAAACTAGGATCTCTGGGGTCATTCTGGTGTTGACTGAAACTAGGATCTCTGGGGTCATTCTGGTATTGACTGAAACTAGGATCTCTGGGGTCATTCTGGTATTGACTGAAACTAGGATCTCTGGGGTCATTCTGGTATTGACTGAAACTAGGATCTCTGGGGTCATTCTGGTATTGACTGAAACTAGGATCTCTGGGGACATTCTGGTATTGACTGAAACTAGGATCTCTGGAGTCATTCTGGTATTGACTGAAACTAGGATCTCTGGGGTCATTCTGGTATTGACTGAAACTAGGATCTCTGGGGTCATTCTGGTATTGACTGAAACTAGGATCTCTGGGGTCATTCTGGTATTGACTGAAACTAGGATCTCTGGGGTCATTCTGGTATTGACAGAAACTAGGATCTCTGAGGTCATTCTGGTATTGACTGAAACTAGGATCTCTGGGGTCATTCTGGTATTGACTGAAACTATGATCTCTGGGGTCATTCTGGTATTGACTGAAACTATGATCTCTGGGGTCATTCTGGTATTGACTGAAACTAGGATCTCTGGGGACATTCTGGTATTGACTGAACCTAGGATCTCTGGGGTCATTCTGGTATTGACTGAAACTAGGATCTCTGGGGTCATTCTGGTATTGACTGAAACTAGGATCTCTGGGGTCATTCTGGTATTGACTGAAACTAGGATCTCTGGGGTCATTCTGGTATTGACTGAAACTAGGATCTCTGGGGTCATTCTGGTATTGACTGAAACTAGGATCTCTGGGGACATTCTGGTATTGACTGAAACTAGGATCTCTGGAGTCAATCTGGTATTGACTGAAACTAGGATCTCTGGGGACATTCTGGTATTGACTGAAACGAGGATCTCTTGGGACATTCTGGTATTGACTGAAACTAGGATCTCTGGGGACATTCTGGTATTGACTGAAACTAGGATCTCTGGAGTCAATCTGGTATTGACTGAAACTAGGATCTCTGGGGACATTCTGGTATTGACTGAAACGAGGATCTCTTGGGACATTCTGGTATTGACTGAAACTAGGATCTCTGGGGACATTCTGGTATTGACTGAAACTAGGATCTCTGGGGTCATTCTGGTATTGACTGAAACTAGGCTCTCTGGGGACATTCTGGTATTGACTGAAACTAGGATCTCTGGGGACATTCTGGTATTGACTGAAACTAGGATCTCTGGGGTCATTCTGGTATTGACTGAAACTAGGATCTCTGGGGTCATTCTGGTATTGACTGAAACTAGGATCTCTGGGGTCATTCTGGTATTGACTGAAACTAGGATCTCTGGGGTCATTCTGGTATTGACTGAAACTAGGATCTCTGGGGTCATTCTGGTATTGACTGAAACTAGGATCTCTGGGGACATTCTGGTATTGACTGAAACTAGGATCTCTGGGGACATTCTGGTATTGACTGAAACTAGGATCTCTGGGGTCATTCTGGTATTGACTGAAACTAGGATCTCTGGGGTCATTCTGGTATTGACTGAAACTAGGATCTCTGGGGTCATTCTGGTATTGACTGAAACTAGGATCTCTGAGGTCATTCTGGTATTGACTGAAACTAGGATCTCTGGGGTCATTCTGGTATTGACTGAAACTAGGATCTCTGGGGTCATTCTGGTATTGACTGAAACTAGGATCTCTGGGGTCATTCTGGTATTGACTGAAACTAGGATCTCTGGGGTCATTCTGGTATTGACTGAAACTAGGATCTCTGGGGTCATTCTGGTATTGACTGAAACTAGGATCTCTGGGGTCATTCTGGTATTGACTGAAACTAGGATCTCTGGGGTCATTCTGGTATTGACTGAAACTAGGATCTCTGGGGTCATTCTGGTATTGACTGAAACTAGGATCTCTGGGGACATTCTGGTATTGACTGAAACTAGGATCTCTGGAGTCAATCTGGTATTGACTGAAACTAGGATCTCTGGGGACATTCTGGTATTGACTGAAACGAGGATCTCTTGGGACATTCTGGTATTGACTGAAACTAGGATCTCTGGGGACATTCTGGTATTGACTGAAACTAGGATCTCTTGGGTCATTCTGGTACTGACTGAAACTAGGATCTCTGAGGTCATTCTGGTATTGACTGAAACTAGGATCTCTGGGGTCATTCTGGTATTGACTGAAACTAGGATCTCTGGGGTCATTCTGGTATTGACTGAAACTAGGATCTCTGGGGTCATTCTGGTATTGACTGAAACTAGGATCTCTGGGGTCATTCTGGTATTGACTGAAACTAGGATCTCTGGGGTCATTCTGGTATTGACTGAAACTAGGATCTCTGATGTCATTCTGGTATTGACTGAAACTAGGATCTCTGGGGTCATTCTGGTATTGACTGAAACTAGGATCTCTGAGGTCATTCTGGTATTGACTGAAACTAGGATCTCTGGGGTCATTCTGGTATTGACTGAAACTAGGATCTCTGGGGTCATTCTGGTATTGACTGAAACTAGGATCTCTGGGGTCATTCTGGTATTGACTGAAACTAGGATCTCTGAGGTCATTCTGGTATTGACTGAAACTAGGATCTCTGGGGTCATTCTGGTATTGACTGAAACTAGGATCTCTGGGGTCATTCTGGTGTTGACTGAAACTAGGATCTCTGGGGTCATTCTGGTGTTGACTGAAACTAGGATCTCTGGGGTCATTCTGGTATTGACTGAAACTAGGATCTCTGGGGTCATTCTGGTATTGACTGAAACTAGGATCTCTGGGGACATTCTGGTATTGACTGAAACTAGGATCTCTGGGGTCAATCTGGTATTGACTGAAACTAGGATCTCTGGGGTCATTCTGGTATTGACTGAAACTAGGATCTCTGGGGACATTCTGGTATTGACTGAAACTAGGATCTCTGGAGTCAATCTGGTATTGACTGAAACTAGGATCTCTGGGGACATTCTGGTATTGACTGAAACTAGGATCTCGGGGGTCATTCTGGTATTGACTGAAACTAGGATCTCTGGGGTCATTCTGGTATTGACTGAAACTAGGATCTCTGGGGTCATTCTGGTATTGACAGAAACTAGGATCTCTGAGGTCATTCTGGTATTGACTGAAACTAGGATCTCTGGGGTCATTCTGGTATTGACTGAAACTATGATCTCTGGGGTCATTCTGGTATTGACTGAAACTATGATCTCTGGGGTCATTCTGGTATTGACTGAAACTAGGATCTCTGGGGACATTCTGGTATTGACTGAACCTAGGATCTCTGGGGTCATTCTGGTATTGACTGAAACTAGGATCTCTGGGGTCATTCTGGTATTGACTGAAACTAGGATCTCTGGGGTCATTCTGGTATTGACTGAAACTAGGATCTCTGGGGTCATTCTGGTATTGACTGAAACTAGGATCTCTGGGGTCATTCTGGTATTGACTGAAACTAGGATCTCTGGGGACATTCTGGTATTGACTGAAACTAGGATCTCTGGAGTCAATCTGGTATTGACTGAAACTAGGATCTCTGGGGACATTCTGGTATTGACTGAAACGAGGATCTCTTGGGACATTCTGGTATTGACTGAAACTAGGATCTCTGGGGACATTCTGGTATTGACTGAAACTAGGATCTCTGGAGTCAATCTGGTATTGACTGAAACTAGGATCTCTGGGGACATTCTGGTATTGACTGAAACGAGGATCTCTTGGGACATTCTGGTATTGACTGAAACTAGGATCTCTGGGGACATTCTGGTATTGACTGAAACTAGGATCTCTGGGGTCATTCTGTTATTGACTGAAACTAGGCTCTCTGGGGACATTCTGGTATTGACTGAAACTAGGATCTCTGGGGACATTCTGGTATTGACTGAAACTAGGATCTCTGGGGTCATTCTGGTATTGACTGAAACTAGGATCTCTGGGGTCATTCTGGTATTGACTGAAACTAGGATCTCTGGGGTCATTCTGGTATTGACTGAAACTAGGATCTCTGGGGTCATTCTGGTATTGACTGAAACTAGGATCTCTGGGGTCATTCTGGTATTGACTGAAACTAGGATCTCTGGGGACATTCTGGTATTGACTGAAACTAGGATCTCTGGGGACATTCTGGTATTGACTGAAACTAGGATCTCTGGGGTCATTCTGGTATTGACTGAAACTAGGATCTCTGGGGTCATTCTGGTATTGACTGAAACTAGGATCTCTGGGGTCATTCTGGTATTGACTGAAACTAGGATCTCTGAGGTCATTCTGGTATTGACTGAAACTAGGATCTCTGGGGTCATTCTGGTATTGACTGAAACTAGGATCTCTGGGGTCATTCTGGTATTGACTGAAACTAGGATCTCTGGGGTCATTCTGGTATTGACTGAAACTAGGATCTCTGGGGTCATTCTGGTATTGACTGAAACTAGGATCTCTGGGGTCATTCTGGTATTGACTGAAACTAGGATCTCTGGGGTCATTCTGGTATTGACTGAAACTAGGATCTCTGGGGTCATTCTGGTATTGACTGAAACTAGGATCTCTGGGGTCATTCTGGTATTGACTGAAACTAGGATCTCTGGGGACATTCTGGTATTGACTGAAACTAGGATCTCTGGAGTCAATCTGGTATTGACTGAAACTAGGATCTCTGGGGACATTCTGGTATTGACTGAAACGAGGATCTCTTGGGACATTCTGGTATTGACTGAAACTAGGATCTCTGGGGACATTCTGGTATTGACTGAAACTAGGATCTCTTGGGTCATTCTGGTACTGACTGAAACTAGGATCTCTGAGGTCATTCTGGTATTGACTGAAACTAGGATCTCTGGGGTCATTCTGGTATTGACTGAAACTAGGATCTCTGGGGTCATTCTGGTATTGACTGAAACTAGGATCTCTGGGGTCATTCTGGTATTGACTGAAACTAGGATCTCTGGGGTCATTCTGGTATTGACTGAAACTAGGATCTCTGGGGTCATTCTGGTATTGACTGAAACTAGGATCTCTGGGGTCATTCTGGTATTGACTGAAACTAGGATCGCTGGGGTCATTCTGGTATTGACTGAAACTAGGATCTCTGGGGTCATTCTGGTATTGACTGAAACTAGGATCTCTGGGGTCATTCTGGTATTGACTGAAACTAGGATCTCTGGGGTCATTCTGGTATTGACTGAAACTAGGATCTCTGGGGTCATTCTGGTATTGACTGAAACTAGGATCTCTGGGGTCATTCTGGTATTGACTGAAACTAGGATCGCTGGGGTCATTCTGGTATTGACTGAAACTAGGATCTCTGGGGTCATTCTGGTATTGACTGAAACTAGGATCTCTGGGGTCATTCTGGTATTGACTGAAACTAGGATCTCTGGGGTCATTCTGGTATTGACTGAAACTAGGATCTCTGGGGACATTCTGGTATTGACTGAAACTAGGATCTCTGGGGTCATTCTGGTATTGACTGAAACTAGGATCTCTGGGGTCATTCTGGTATTGACTGAAACTAGGATCTCTTGGGACATTCTGGTATTGACTGAAACTAGGATCTCTGAGGTCATTCTGGTATTGACTGAAACTAGGATCTCTGGGGTCATTCTGGTATTGACTGAAACTAGGATCTCTGGGGTCATTCTGGTATTGACTGAAACTAGGATCTCTGGGGTCATTCTGGTATTGACTGAAACTAGGATCTCTGGGGACATTCTGGTATTGACTGAAACTAGTATCTCTGGAGTCATTCTGGTATTGACTGAAACTAGGATCTCTGGGGTCATTCTGGTATTGACTGAAACTAGGATCTCTGAGGTCATTCTGGTATTGACTGAAACTAGGATCTCTGGGGTCATTCTGGTATTGACTGAAACTAGGATCTCTGGGGTCATTCTGGTATTGACTGAAACTAGGATCTCTGGGGTCATTCTGGTATTGACTGAAACTAGGATCTCTGAGGTCATTCTGGTATTGACTGAAACTAGGATCTCTGGGGTCATTCTGGTATTGACTGAAACTAGGATCTCTGGGGTCATTCTGGTGTTGACTGAAACTAGGATCTCTGGGGTCATTCTGGTGTTGACTGAAACTAGGATCTCTGGGGTCATTCTGGTATTGACTGAAACTAGGATCTCTGGGGTCATTCTGGTATTGACTGAAACTAGGATCTCTGGGGTCATTCTGGTATTGACTGAAACTAGGATCTCTGGGGTCATTCTGGTATTGACTGAAACTAGGATCTCTGGGGACATTCTGGTATTGACTGAAACTAGGATCTCTGGAGTCATTCTGGTATTGACTGAAACTAGGATCTCTGGGGTCATTCTGGTATTGACTGAAACTAGGATCTCTGGGGTCATTCTGGTATTGACTGAAACTAGGATCTCTGGGGTCATTCTGGTATTGACTGAAACTAGGATCTCTGGGGTCATTCTGGTATTGACAGAAACTAGGATCTCTGAGGTCATTCTGGTATTGACTGAAACTAGGATCTCTGGGGTCATTCTGGTATTGACTGAAACTATGATCTCTGGGGTCATTCTGGTATTGACTGAAACTATGATCTCTGGGGTCATTCTGGTATTGACTGAAACTAGGATCTCTGGGGACATTCTGGTATTGACTGAACCTAGGATCTCTGGGGTCATTCTGGTATTGACTGAAACTAGGATCTCTGGGGTCATTCTGGTATTGACTGAAACTAGGATCTCTGGGGTCATTCTGGTATTGACTGAAACTAGGATCTCTGGGGTCATTCTGGTATTGACTGAAACTAGGATCTCTGGGGTCATTCTGGTATTGACTGAAACTAGGATCTCTGGGGACATTCTGGTATTGACTGAAACTAGGATCTCTGGAGTCAATCTGGTATTGACTGAAACTAGGATCTCTGGGGACATTCTGGTATTGACTGAAACGAGGATCTCTTGGGACATTCTGGTATTGACTGAAACTAGGATCTCTGGGGACATTCTGGTATTGACTGAAACTAGGATCTCTGGAGTCAATCTGGTATTGACTGAAACTAGGATCTCTGGGGACATTCTGGTATTGACTGAAACGAGGATCTCTTGGGACATTCTGGTATTGACTGAAACTAGGATCTCTGGGGACATTCTGGTATTGACTGAAACTAGGATCTCTGGGGACATTCTGGTATTGACTGAAACTAGGATCTCTGGGGACATTCTGGTATTGACTGAAACTAGGATCTCTGGGGACATTCTGGTATTGACTGAAACTAGGATCTCTGGGGTCATTCTGGTATTGACTGAAACTAGGATCTCTGGGGTCATTCTGGTATTGACTGAAACTAGGATCTCTGGGGTCATTCTGGTATTGACTGAAACTAGGATCTCTGGGGTCATTCTGGTATTGACTGAAACTAGGATCTCTGGGGTCATTCTGGTATTGACTGAAACTAGGATCTCTGGGGACATTCTGGTATTGACTGAAACTAGGATCTCTGGGGACATTCTGGTATTGACTGAAACTAGGATCTCTGGGGTCATTCTGGTATTGACTGAAACTAGGATCTCTGGGGTCATTCTGGTATTGACTGAAACTAGGATCTCTGGGGTCATTCTGGTATTGACTGAAACTAGGATCTCTGAGGTCATTCTGGTATTGACTGAAACTAGGATCTCTGGGGTCATTCTGGTATTGACTGAAACTAGGATCTCTGGGGTCATTCTGGTATTGACTGAAACTAGGATCTCTGGGGTCATTCTGGTATTGACTGAAACTAGGATCTCTGGGGTCATTCTGGTATTGACTGAAACTAGGATCTCTGGGGTCATTCTGGTATTGACTGAAACTAGGATCTCTGGGGTCATTCTGGTATTGACTGAAACTAGGATCTCTGGGGTCATTCTGGTATTGACTGAAACTAGGATCTCTGGGGTCATTCTGGTATTGACTGAAACTAGGATCTCTGGGGACATTCTGGTATTGACTGAAACTAGGATCTCTGGAGTCAATCTGGTATTGACTGAAACTAGGATCTCTGGGGACATTCTGGTATTGACTGAAACGAGGATCTCTTGGGACATTCTGGTATTGACTGAAACTAGGATCTCTGGGGACATTCTGGTATTGACTGAAACTAGGATCTCTTGGGTCATTCTGGTACTGACTGAAACTAGGATCTCTGAGGTCATTCTGGTATTGACTGAAACTAGGATCTCTGGGGTCATTCTGGTATTGACTGAAACTAGGATCTCTGGGGTCATTCTGGTATTGACTGAAACTAGGATCTCTGGGGTCATTCTGGTATTGACTGAAACTAGGATCTCTGGGGTCATTCTGGTATTGACTGAAACTAGGATCTCTGGGGTCATTCTGGTATTGACTGAAACTAGGATCTCTGGGGTCATTCTGGTATTGACTGAAACTAGGATCGCTGGGGTCATTCTGGTATTGACTGAAACTAGGATCTCTGGGGTCATTCTGGTATTGACTGAAACTAGGATCTCTGGGGTCATTCTGGTATTGACTGAAACTAGGATCTCTGGGGTCATTCTGGTATTGACTGAAACTAGGATCTCTGGGGACATTCTGGTATTGACTGAAACTAGGATCTCTGGGGTCATTCTGGTATTGACTGAAACTAGGATCTCTGGGGTCATTCTGGTATTGACTGAAACTAGGATCTCTTGGGACATTCTGGTATTGACTGAAACTAGGATCTCTGAGGTCATTCTGGTATTGACTGAAACTAGGATCTCTGGGGTCATTCTGGTATTGACTGAAACTAGGATCTCTGGGGTCATTCTGGTATTGACTGAAACTAGGATCTCTGGGGTCATTCTGGTATTGACTGAAACTAGGATCTCTGGGGACATTCTGGTATTGACTGAAACTAGTATCTCTGGAGTCATTCTGGTATTGACTGAAACTAGGATCTCTGGGGTCATTCTGGTATTGACTGAAACTAGGATCTCTGGGGTCATTCTGGTATTGACTGAAACTAGGATCTCTGGGGTCATTCTGGTATTGACTGAAACTAGGATCTCTGGGGTCATTCTGGTATTGACTGAAACTAGGATCTCTGAGGTCATTCTGGTATTGACTGAAACTAGGATCTCTGGGGTCATTCTGGTATTGACTGAAACTAGGATCTCTGGGGTCATTCTGGTATTGACTGAAACTAGGATCTCTGGGGTCATTCTGGTATTGACTGAAACTAGGATCTCTGGAGACATTCTGGTATTGACTGAAACTAGGATCTCTGGAGTCATTCTGGTATTGACTGAACCTAGGACCTCTGGGGTCATTCTGGTATTGACTGAAACTAGGATCTCTGGGGTCATTCTGGTATTGACTGAAACTAGGATCTCTGGGGTCATTCTGGTATTGACTGAAACTAGGATCTCTGAGGTCATTCTGGTATTGACTGAAACTAGGATCTCTGGGGTCATTCTGGTATTGACTGAAACTAGGATCTCTGGGGTCATTCTGGTATTGACTGAAACTAGGATCTCTGGGGTCATTCTGGTATTGACTGAAACTAGGATCTCTGGGGACATTCTGGTATTGACTGAAACTAGGATCTCTGGAGTCAATCTGGTATTGACTGAAACTAGGATCTCTGGGGACATTCTGGTATTGACTGAAACGAGGATCTCTTGGGACATTCTGGTATTGACTGAAACTAGGATCTCTGGGGACATTCTGGTATTGACTGAAACTAGGATCTCTGGGGTCATTCTGGTAATGACTGAAACTAGGATCTCTGAGGTCATTCTGGTATTGACTGAAACTAGGATCTCTGGGGTCATTCTGTTATTGACTGAAACTAGGATCTCTGGGGTCATTCTGGTATTGACTGAAACTAGGATCTCTGGGGTCATTCTGGTATTGACTGAAACTAGGATCTCTGGGGTCATTCTGGTATTGACTGAAACTAGGATCTCTGGGGTCATTCTGGTATTGACTGAAACTAGGATCTCTGGGGTCATTCTGGTATTGACTGAAACTAGGATCTCTGGGGTCATTCTGGTATTGACTGAAACTAGGATCTCTGGGGTCATTCTGGTATTGACTGAAACTAGGATCTCTGGGGACATTCTGGTATTGACTGAAACTAGGATCTCTGGGGTCATTCTGGTATTGACTGAAACTAGGATCTCTGGGGTCATTCTGGTATTGACTGAAACTAGGATCTCTGGGGTCATTCTGGTATTGACTGAAACTAGGATCTCTGGGGTCATTCTGGTATTGATTGAAACTAGGATCTCTGGGGTCATTCTGGTATTGACTGAAACTAGGATCTCTGGGGTCATTCTGGTATTGACTGAAACTAGGATCTCTGGGGTCATTCTGGTATTGACTGAAACTAGGATCTCTGGGGTCATTCTGGTATTGACTGAAACTAGGATCTCTGGGGTCATTCTGGTATTGACTGAAACTAGGATCTCTGGGGTCATTCTGGTATTGACTGAAACTAGGATCTCTGGGGTCATTCTGGTATTGACTGAAACTAGGATCTCTGAGGTCATTCTGGTATTGACTGAAACTAGGATCTCTGGAGTCATTCTGGTATTGACTGAAACTAGGATCTCTGGGGTCATTCTGGTATTGACTGAAACTAGGATCTCTGGGGTCATTCTGGTATTGACTGAAACTAGGATCTCTGGGGTCATTCTGGTATTGACTGAAACTAGGATCTCTGGGGTCATTCTGGTATTGACTGAAACTAGAATCTCTGGGGTCATTCTGGTATTGACTGAAACTAGGATCTCTGGGGTCATTGTGGTATTGACTGAAACTAGGATCTCTGGGGACATTCTGGTATTGACTGAAACTAGGATCTCTGGAGTCAATCTGGTATTGACTGAAACTAGGATCTCTGGGGACATTCTGGTATTGACTGAAACGAGGATCTCTGGGGACATTCTGGTATTGACTGAAACTAGGATCTCTGGGGTCATTCTGGTAATGACTGAAACTAGGATCTCTGAGGTCATTCTGGTATTGACTGAAACTAGGATCTCTGGGGTCATTCTGGTATTGACTGAAACTAGGATCTCTGGGGTCATTCTGGTATTGACTGAAACTAGGATCTCTGGGGTCATTCTGGTATTGACTGAAACTAGGATCTCTGGGGTCATTCTGGTATTGATTGAAACTAGGATCTCTGGGGTCATTCTGGTATTGACTGAAACTAGGATCTCTGGGGACATTCTGGTATTGACTGAAACTAGGATCTCTGGGGACATTCTGGTATTGACTGAAACTAGGATCTCTGGGGTCATTCTGGTATTGACTGAAACTAGGATCTCTGGGGTCATTCTGGTATTGACTGAAACTAGGATCTCTGGGGTCATTCTGGTATTGATTGAAACTAGGATCTCTGGGGTCATTCTGGTATTGACTGAAACTAGGATCTCTGGGGTCATTCTGGTATTGACTGAAACTAGGATCTCTGGGGTCATTCTGGTATTGACTGAAACTAGGATCTCTGGGGACATTCTGGTATTGACTGAAACTAGGATCTCTGGGGACATTCTGGTATTGACTGAAACTAGGATCTCTGGGGTCATTCTGGTATTGACTGAAACTAGGATCTCTGGGGTCAATCTGGTATTGACTGAAACTAGGATCTCTGGGGACATTCTGGTATTGACTGAAACGAGGATCTCTTGGGACATTCTGGTATTGACTGAAACTAGGATCTCTGGGGACATTCTGGTATTGACTGAAACTAGGATCTCTGGGGTCATTCTGGTAATGACTGAAACTAGGATCTCTGAGGTCATTCTGGTATTGACTGAAACTAGGATCTCTGGGGTCATTCTGGTATTGACTGAAACTAGGATCTCTGGGGTCATTCTGGTATTGACTGAAACTAGGATCTCTGGGGTCATTCTGGTATTGACTGAAACTAGGATCTCTGGGGTCATTCTGGTATTGACTGAAACTAGGATCTCTGGGGTCATTCTGGTATTGACTGAAACTATGATCTCTGGGGACATTCTGGTATTGACTGAAACTAGGATCTCTGGGGTCATTCTGGTATTGACTGAAACTAGGATCTCTGGGGTCATTCTGGTATTGACTGAAACTAGGATCTCTGGGGTCATTCTGGTATTGACTGAAACTAGGATCTCTGGGGTCATTCTGGTATTGATTGAAACTAGGATCTCTGGGGTCATTCTGGTATTGACTGAAACTAGGATCTCTGGGGTCATTCTGGTATTGACTGAAACTAGGATCTCGGGGTCATTCTGGTATTGACTGAAACTAGGATCTCTGGGGTCATTCTGGTATTGACTGAAACTAGGATCTCTGGGGTCATTCTGGTATTGACTGAAACTAGGATCTCTGGGGTCATTCTGGTATTGACTGAAACTAGGATCTCTGGGGTCATTCTGGTATTGACTGAAACTAGGATCTCTGAGGTCATTCTGGTATTGACTGAAAGTAGGATCTCTGGAGTCATTCTGGTATTGACTGAAACTAGGATCTCTGGGGTCATTCTGGTATTGACTGAAACTAGGATCTCTGGGGTCATTCTGGTATTGACTGAAACTAGGATCTCTGGGGTCATTCTGGTATTGACTGAAACTAGGATCTCTGAGGTCATTCTGGTATTGACTGAAACTAGGATCTCTGGGGTCATTCTGGTATTGACTGAAACTAGGATCTCTGGGGTCATTCTGGTATTGACTGAAACTAGGATCTCTGGGGACATTCTGGTATTGACTGAAACTAGGATCTCTGGAGTCAATCTGGTATTGACTGAAACTAGGATCTCTGGGGACATTCTGGTATTGACTGAAACGAGGATCTCTTGGGACATTCTGGTATTGACTGAAACTAGGATCTCTGGGGACATTCTGGTATTGACTGAAACTAGGATCTCTGGGGTCATTCTGGTAATGACTGAAACTAGGATCTCTGAGGTCATTCTGGTATTGACTGAAACTAGGATCTCTGGGGTCATTCTGGTATTGACTGAAACTAGGATCTCTGGGGTCATTCTGGTATTGACTGAAACTAGGATCTCTGGGGTCATTCTGGTATTGACTGAAACTAGGATCTCTGGGGTCATTCTGGTATTGACTGAAACTAGGATCTCTGGGGTCATTCTGGTATTGACTGAAACTAGGATCTCTGGGGACATTCTGGTATTGACTGAAACTAGGATCTCTGGGGTCATTCTGGTATTGACTGAAACTAGGATCTCTGGGGTCATTCTGGTATTGACTGAAACTAGGATCTCTGGGGTCATTCTGGTATTGACTGAAACTAGGATCTCTGGGGTCATTCTGGTATTGATTGAAACTAGGATCTCTGGGGTCATTCTGGTATTGACTGAAACTAGGATCTCTGGGGTCATTCTGGTATTGACTGAAACTAGGATCTCTGGGGTCATTCTGGTATTGACTGAAACTAGGATCTCTGGGGTCATTCTGGTATTGACAGAAACTAGGATCTCTGGGGTCATTCTGGTATTGACTGAAACTAGGATCTCTGGGGTCATTCTGGTATTGACTGAAACTAGGATCTCTGGGGTCATTCTGGTATTGACTGAAACTAGGATCTCTGGAGTCATTCTGGTATTGACTGAAACTAGGATCTCTGGGGTCATTCTGGTATTGACTGAAACTAGGATCTCTGGGGTCATTCTGGTATTGACTGAAACTAGGATCTCTGGGGTCATTCTGGTATTGACTGAAACTAGGATCTCTGGGGTCATTCTGGTACTGACTGAAACTAGGATCTCTGAGGTCATTCTGGTATTGACTGAAACTAGGATCTCTGGGGTCATTCTGGTATTGACTGAAACTAGGATCTCTGGGGTCATTCTGGTATTGACTGAAACTAGGATCTCTGGGGACATTCTGGTATTGACTGAAACTAGGATCTCTGGAGTCAATCTGGTATTGACTGAAACTAGGATCTCTGGGGACATTCTGGTATTGACTGAAACTAGGATCTCTTGGGACATTCTGGTATTGACTGAAACTAGGATCTCTGGGGACATTCTGGTATTGACTGAAACTAGGATCTCTGGGGTCATCCTGGTACTGACTGAAACTAGGATCTCTGAGGTCATTCTGGTATTGACTGAAACTAGGATCTCTGGGGTCATTCTGGTATTGACTGAAACTAGGATCTCTGGGGTCATTCTGGTATTGACTGAAACTAGGATCTCTGGGGTCATTCTGGTATTGACTGAAACTAGGATCTCTGGGGTCATTCTGGTATTGACTGAAACTAGGATCTCTGGGGTCATTCTGGTATTGACTGAAACTAGGATCTCTGGGGTCATTCTGGTATTGACTGAAACTAGGATCTCTGGGGTCATTCTGGTATTGACTGAAACTAGGATCTCTGGGGTCATTCTGGTATTGACTAAAACTAGGATCTCTGGGGTCATTCTGGTATTGACTGAAACTAGGATCTCTGGGGACATTCTGGTATTGACTGAAACTAGGATCTCTGGGGACATTCTGGTATTGACTGAAACTAGGATCTCTGGGGACATAGGATCTCTGGGGACATTCTGGTATTGACTGAAACTAGGATCTCTGAGGTCATTCTGGTATTGACTGAAACTAGGATCTCTGAGGTCATTCTGGTATTGACTGAAACTAGGATCTCTGGGGTCATTCTGGTATTGACTGAAACTAGGATCTCTGGGGTCATTCTGGTATTGACTGAAACTAGGATCTCTGGGGTCATTCTGGTATTGACTGAAACTAGGATCTCTGGGGTCATTCTGGTATTGACTGAAACTAGGATCTCTGGGGTCATTCTGGTATTGACTGAAACTAGGATCGCTGGGGTCATTCTGGTATTGACTGAAACTAGGATCTCTGGGGTCATTCTGGTATTGACTGAAACTAGGATCTCTGGGGTCATTCTGGTATTGACTGAAACTAGGATCTCTGGGGTCATTCTGGTATTGACTGAAACTAGGATCTCTGGGGTCATTCTGGTATTGACTGAAACTAGGATCTCTGGGGTCATTCTGGTATTGACTGAAACTAGGATCTCTTGGGACATTCTGGTATTGACTGAAACTAGGATCTCTGAGGTCATTCTGGTATTGACTGAAACTAGGATCTCTGGGGTCATTCTGGTATTGACTGAAACTAGGATCTCTGGGGTCATTCTGGTATTGACTGAAACTAGGATCTCTGGGGTCATTCTGGTATTGACTGAAACTAGGATCTCTGGGGTCATTCTGGTATTGACTGAAACTAGGATCTCTGGGGTCATTCTGGTATTGACTGAAACTAGGATCTCTGGAGTCATTCTGGTATTGACTGAAACTAGGATCTCTGGGGTCATTCTGGTATTGACTGAAACTAGGATCTCTGGGGTCATTCTGGTATTGACTGAAACTAGGATCTCTGGGGTCATTCTGGTATTGACTGAAACTAGGATCTCTGGGGTCATTCTGGTACTGACTGAAACTAGGATCTCTGAGGTCATTCTGGTATTGACTGAAACTAGGATCTCTGGGGTCATTCTGGTATTGACTGAAACTAGGATCTCTGGGGTCATTCTAGTATTGACTGAAACTAGGATCTCTGGGGACATTCTGGTATTGACTGAAACTAGGATCTCTGGAGTCAATCTGGTATTGACTGAAACTAGGATCTCTGGGGACATTCTGGTATTGACTGAAACTAGGATCTCTTGGGACATTCTGGTATTGACTGAAACTAGGATCTCTGGGGACATTCTGGTATTGACTGAAACTAGGATCTCTGGGGTCATCCTGGTACTGACTGAAACTAGGATCTCTGAGGTCATTCTGGTATTGACTGAAACTAGGATCTCTGGGGTCATTCTGGTATTGACTGAAACTAGGATCTCTGGGGTCATTCTGGTATTGACTGAAACTAGGATCTCTGGGGTCATTCTGGTATTGACTGAAACTAGGATCTCTGGGGTCATTCTGGTATTGACTGAAACTAGGATCTCTGGGGTCATTCTGGTATTGACTGAAACTAGGATCTCTGGGGTCATTCTGGTATTGACTGAAACTAGGATCTCTGGGGTCATTCTGGTATTGACTGAAACTAGGATCTCTGGGGTCATTCTGGTATTGACTGAAACTAGGATCTCTGGGGTCATTCTGGTATTGACTGAAACTAGGATCTCTGGGGACATTCTGGTATTGACTGAAACTAGGATCTCTGGGGACATTCTGGTATTGACTGAAACTAGGATCTCTGGGGACATTCTGGTATTGACTGAAACTAGGATCTCTGGGGACATTCTGGTATTGACTGAAACTAGGATCTCTGAGGTCATTCTGGTATTGACTGAAACTAGGATCTCTGAGGTCATTCTGGTATTGACTGAAACTAGGATCTCTGGGGTCATTCTGGTATTGACTGAAACTAGGATCTCTGGGGTCATTCTGGTATTGACTGAAACTAGGATCTCTGGGGTCATTCTGGTATTGACTGAAACTAGGATCTCTGGGGTCATTCTGGTATTGACTGAAACTAGGATCTCTGGGGTCATTCTGGTATTGACTGAAACTAGGATCGCTGGGGTCATTCTGGTATTGACTGAAACTAGGATCTCTGGGGTCATTCTGGTATTGACTGAAACTAGGATCTCTGGGGTCATTCTGGTATTGACTGAAACTAGGATCTCTGGGGTCATTCTGGTATTGACTGAAACTAGGATCTCTGGGGTCATTCTGGTATTGACTGAAACTAGGATCTCTGGGGTCATTCTGGTATTGACTGAAACTAGGATCTCTTGGGACATTCTGGTATTGACTGAAACTAGGATCTCTGAGGTCATTCTGGTATTGACTGAAACTAGGATCTCTGGGGTCATTCTGGTATTGACTGAAACTAGGATCTCTGGGGTCATTCTGGTATTGACTGAAACTAGGATCTCTGGGGTCATTCTGGTATTGACTGAAACTAGGATCTCTGGGGTCATTCTGGTATTGACTGAAACTAGGATCTCTGGGGTCATTCTGGTATTGACTGAAACTAGGATCTCTGGGGTCATTCTGGTATTGACTGAAACTAGGATCTCTGGGGTCATTCTGGTATTGACTGAAACTAGGATCTCTGGGGTCATTCTGGTATTGACTGAAACTAGGATCTCTGGGGTCATTCTGGTATTGACTGAAACTAGGATCTCTGGGGTCATTCTGGTATTGACTGAAACTAGGATCTCTGGGGTCATTCTGGTATTGACTGAAACTAGGATCTCTGGGGTCATTCTGGTATTGACTGAAACTAGGATCTCTGGGGACATTCTGGTATTGACTGAAACTAGGATCTCTGGGGACATTCTGGTATTGACTGAAACTAGGATCTCTGGGGACATTCTGGTATTGACTGAAACTAGGATCTCTGGGGTCATTCTGGTATTGATTGAAACTAGGATCTCTGGGGTCATTCTGGTATTGACTGAAACTAGGATCTCTGGGGTCATTCTGGTATTGACTGAAACTAGGATCTCTGGAGTCAATCTGGTATTGACTGAAACTAGGATCTCTGGGGTCATTCTGGTATTGACTGAAACTAGGATCTCTGGGGACATTCTGGTATTGACTGAAACTAGGATAACTTGGTAACTTCTGGGCCAGATTAACAGGCAGTTTACTTTGGGCACGCTCCTCATCGAGATGTCAAAATAACCATAGCAACTGAGGCGTCAATGTTGTAAAACAAATCGGAAAGGCTAAATCTGATTATTATGTAACCCCTCTTTCGGATTGTAATGAGAACCCAGCTAAATATCGGAAACCTGTCAAATCCCTGAAGGGTTCTACTTCCTCTTCTGAAATGGAAGGAGTATCAGACCACTGCAAATCTACCAAGACCTGGCCGTCGCTCTAAACTTTCAGCTCATACAAGGAGAAGACTGATCAGAGATGCAGCCAAGAGGCCCATGATCACTCTGGATGAACTGTAGAGATCTATTCTCTGCCACAACAAATTAATTCAGACACACTCATAACGGAAATCAAATGCCATCATTGATGCATTTAATCACCATTTTATCTCTTTGAAAGAATTCTTAGTCTATTCACTATGATACTGGGCTGGATGCTGTTAGGGGAAACTTGCTGAATGATCACAGAAACGATAGTCAAAGCTTTTCTTTTAGGCTACTTACAGAATAAGTCCTGGGTTATTTGTTAGCAATAGACAACAAGAAATCCACAGCGGCCGACCAATTGGATTCTGGTCTGCTTAAAATGTGCAGCACCTGTCATGGTTGGCTCAATAGCCCACATTTATACAGTGCCTTGCGAAAGTATTCGCCCCCCTTGAACTTTGCGACCTTTTGCCACATTTCAGGCTTCAAACATAAAGATATAAAACTGTATTTTTTTGTGAAGAATCAACAACAAGTGGGACACAATCATGAAGTGGAACAACATTTATTGGATATTTCAAACTTTTTTAACAAATCAAAAACTGAAAAATTGGGCATGCAAAATTATTCAGCCCCTTTACTTTCAGTGCAGCAAACTCTCTCAGAAGTTCAGTGAGGATCTCTGAATGATCCAATGTTGACCTAAATGACTAATGATGATAAATACAATCCACCTGTGTGTAATCAAGTCTCCGTATAAATGCACCTGCACTGTGATAGTCTCAGAGGTCTGTTAAAAGCGCAGAGAGCATCATGAAGAACAAGGAACACACCAGGCAGGTCCGAGATACTGTTGTGAAGAAGTTTAAAGCCGGATTTGGATACAAAAAGATTTCCCAAGCTTTAAACATCCCAAGGAGCACTGTGCAAGCGATAATATTGAAATGGAAGGAGTATCAGACCACTGCAAATCTACCAAGACCTGGCCGTCGCTCTAAACTTTCAGCTCATACAAGGAGAAGACTGATCAGAGATGCAGCCAAGAGGCCCATGATCACTCTGGATGGACTGCAGAGATCTACAGCTGAGGTGGGAGACTCTGTCCATAGGACAACAATCAGTCGTATATTGCACAAATCTGGCCTTTATGGAAGACTGGCAAGAAGAAAGCCATTTCTTAAAGATATCCATAAAAAGTGTTGTTTAAAGTTTGCCACAAGCCACCTGGGAGACGCACCAAACATATGGAAGAAGGTGCTCTGGTCAGATGAAACCAAAATTGAACTTTTTGGCAACAATGCAAAACGTTATGTTTGGCGTAAAAGCAACACAGCTCATCACCCTGAACACACCATCCCCACTGTCAAACTTGGTGCTGGCAGCATCATGGTTTGGGCCTGCTTTTCTTCAGCAGGGACCGGGAAGATGGTTAAAATTGATGGGAAGATGGATGGAGCCAAATACAGGACCATTCTGGAAGAAAACCTGATGGAGTCTGCAAAAGACCTGATGGAGTCTGCAAAAGACCTGAGACTGGGACGGAGATTTGTCTTCCAACAAGACAACGATCCAAAACATAAAGCAAAATCTACAATGGAATGGTTCAAAAATAAACATATCCAGGTGTTAGAATGGCCAAGTCAAAGTCCAGACCTGAATCCAATCGAGAATCTGTGGAAAGAACTGGAAACTGCTGTTCACAAATGCTCTCCATCCAACCTCACTGAGCTCGAGCTGTTTTGCAAGGAGGAATGGGAAAAAATGGCAGTCTCTCGATGTGCAAAACTGATAGAGACATACCCCAAGCGACTTACAGCTGTAATCGCAGCAAAAGGTGGCGCTACAAAGTGTTAACTTAAGGGGGCTGAATAATTTTGCACGCCCAATTTTTCAGTTTTTGATTTGTTAAAAAAGTTTGAAATATCCAATAAATATCATTCCACTTCATCATTGTGTCCCACTTGTTGTTGATTCTTCACAAAAAAAATACAGTTTTATATCTTTATGTTTGAAGCCTGAAATGTGGCAAAAGGTCGCAAAGTTCAAGGGGGCCGAATACTTTCGCAAGGCACTGTATATTAAACATTTATCAGGAAATATTCCACAAGTATGTAAATCATCTCGTGCTGGCTCTCCATAAGGGTGGATAGTAGTGGTGTTAATAACTATGGCCCCATTTCAAGGATTCCTGGTCTAGATAAGATTCTAGAATCCTTGGTAAATGTACAATTTTTAAATCAGAGGAATGTATTTTGAATGTTTGTTTTAGGCGTTGCCAATGCATTGATATTCAAATAGTTATTACATTCTAAAATATGTGAGAATAATGAGGACTTTGCCTGACTAAATAGATTGGGTGCATGGCGGTCTTTCTGTAGCTTACATGGCCAACGAAGGCACACATAATAAAGCCATGAATAGAGGGAGCCTTTAGCTCACCATCAGTTGGTGTTATGGTGAGAATGCTCCAAAAGCCAGGTTCCTATTGTAATGGAAGGGTTTGTACGGAAAGCCCGGTTCCTATTGTAATGGAAGGGTTTGTACAGAAAGCCCGGTTCCTATTGTAATGGAAGGGTTTGTACAGAAAGCCAGGTTCCTATTGTAATGGAAGGGTTTGTACAGAAAGCCCGGTTCCTATTGTAATGGAAGGGTTTGTACGGAAAGCCCGGTTCCTATTGTAATGGAAGGGTTTGTACAGAAAGCCCGGTTCCTATTGTAATGGAAGGGTTTGTACAGAAAGCCTGGTTCCTATTGTAATGGAAGGGTTTGTACAGAAAGCCCGGTTCCTATTGTAATGGAAGGGTTTGTACAGAAAGCCCGGTTCCTATTGTAATGGAAGGGTTTGTACAGAAAGCCAGGTTCCTATTGTAATGGAAGGGTTTGTACAGAAAGCCTGGTTCCTATTGTAATGGAAGGGTTTGTACAGAAAGCCAGGTTCCTATTGTAATGGAAGGGTTTGTACAGAAAGCCCGGTTCCTATTGTAATGGAAGGGTTTGTACAGAAAGCCCGGTTCCTATTGTAATGGAAGGGTTTGTACAGAAAGCCCGGTTCCTATTGTAATGGAAGGGTTTGTACGGAAAGCCCGGTTCCTATTGTAATGGAAGGGTTTGTACAGAAAGCCCGGTTCCTATTGTAATGGAAGGGTTTGTACAGAAAGCCCGGTTCCTATTGTAATGGAAGGGTTTGTACGGAAAGCCCGGTTCCTATTGTAATGGAAGGGTTTGTACAGAAAGCCAGGTTCCTATTGTAATGGAAGGGTTTGTACAGAAAGCCCGGTTCCTATTGTAATGGAAGGGTTTGTACAGAAAGCCCGGTTCCTATTGGTTGAAGCCAACAGATGATGTCATCCTCATAATTACCAATCATGTTTTTACCGCAACAGAGTAGCACAAAAGCCCTTCAATTGAAGCGTCGGAGACTAACTAAAGTGGCCACATCTATCACAAAAACAGATTTAAAAAAATTGAAACCACAGATAATTGCAAGGGAGCAGGAGAACTTATAAATTGGCAACAATAATTACAAGGATTTATCAAGCACAAAATTGAGGAAATGTCTGATTTTCAAGTAGGCCTATTCAAGTACTTGAATTTCTGAGCTTCAAATTCAAGTTCAAGTAGGCTGCTTCAATCCCCTGGTATTGTTCAAAATCACAGGGGTTTTTGTCATGCTATTTCATGAGCAGGTCAAATCATGAAGACGACCACTAAGCTGTCATTTGTTGTCATTATAACCAGAATAATTAATAAGAATAGCGTTGGGTGTTTTAAGCAACAGTCTATCCTACACAATTACACACCGTGTCCAATCTGAGGCACAAAAACATGAACTCGTTACCTTGATGCTTTCTCTGTTAAATCTAATGAGACCCTGCTGTAAATCAAGCCCACTACAACATAATATCGACATCCATTCACTGGGGATATTAGATCCCATATGGATCCAGACACAACGGTCTTTACCAGCATAACGAATGAGACCAAAATATCCTGGACAATCCTCGGGAACACCTTTTTCCAGTACTTGCTCTGTTATATGCATCACATGCCCAATCACATGCATCACATGCCCAATCACATGCATCACATGCCCAATCACATGCATCACATGCCCAATCACATGCATCACATGCCCAATCACATGCATCACATGCCCAATCACATGCATCACATGCCCAATCACCAATCACATGCATCACATGCCCAATAGCATGCATCACATGCCCAATCACCAATCACATGCATCACATGCCCAATAGCATGCATCACATGCCCAATAGCATGCATCACATGACCAATCACATGCCCAATAGCATGCATCACATGCCCAATCACATGCATCACATGCTGCATCACATGCCCAATCACATGCTGCATCACATGCTGCATCACATGCTGCATCACATGCCCAATCACATGCATCACATGCCCAATCACATGCATCACATGCCCAATCACATGCATCACATGCCCAATCACATGCATTACATGACCAATCACATCTCTGAGATCTCTGTATGAAATACTGTCCGACAGCAAGTTCAATGTTTAATTTAACGGATTAATATATGAACGTCTGAAGGACAGAAAAGGCATGTTATGTTATGTATGTCACATGGTTTCGGACAAATCCGTCAAGACACCAACCATGATATAGGGTTAAACAGGTTTTAAATCAACTCGTGAATTGTATTGATTATAGCTATGATCCCCCTTATATCTTCATGTAATAAAATTAAAAACAAAATGGCAGATTATTATCAATGACTGATCAGCTGTAACAAGTTGTCCAGTGTAGGAAATCCTCACTGGTACCCGAGCTTATAGAAAGACCCATTTACATTGACCAGCATTTCCATCGATGAATAAAAAACATTATTTTGCAATGGGATGTTTTTAACTCCCGGTCATTTTGGACGGCAACCGTTTAATTTATCAGCTTTCCATTATAACCTTTTAACCGGTGAACAGAAACCCTGACACAAACACGTCTCCCATGACATCACACACCATCTCCCTTGACATCACACACCGTCTCCCATGACATCACACACATCTCCCATGACATCACACACCGTCTCCCATGACATCACGCACGTCTCCCATGACATCACACACCGTCTCCCATGACATCACACACCGTCTCCCATGACATCACACACCGTCTCCCATGACATCACACAGCGTCTCCCATGACATCACAACCCGTCTCCCTTGACATCGCACACCATCTCCCATGACATCACACACCGTCTCCCATGACATCACACACATCTCCCATGACATCACACACATCTCCCTTGACATCACACACCGTCTCCCATGACATCACACACCGTCTCCCATGACATCACACACATCTCCCATGACATCACACACATCTCCCTTGACATCACACACCGTCTCCCATGACATCACACACCGTCTCCCTTGACATCACACACATCTCCCTTGACATCACACACATCTCCCTTGACATCACACACGTTGTACATGACCTCACACACATCTCCCATGACATCACACACCGTCTCCCATGACATCACGCACGTCTCCCATGACATCACACACATCTCCCATGACATCACACACATCTCCCTTGACATCACACACCGTCTCCCATGACATCACACACCGTCTCCCTTGACATCACACACATCTCCCTTGACATCACACACATCTCCCTTGACATCACACACCGTCTCCCATGACATCACACACCGTCTCCCTTGACATCACACACATCTCCCATGACATCACACATCACCCATGACATCACACACGTTGCCCATGACATCACACACCATCTCCCATGACATCACACACATCACCCATGACATCACACACGTTGCCCATGATACAGTAAAACCAACAGAAACTGCAGTGACAAATCCTGTGGATTCATTCAAGGGCACTGCTCTACTTTATGGACGTGGATCTGCATAGTCGACCTCAGCATAATGCTGATTTAAGTAGCTATGAAAAACATCCGTTCTGTGTTTAAATACTCACCTACTCAAGATGATACCAACCCATTTACCTGATGTGAATGTAAAATGATAAAACATTGGGCTCACACAGAAAAATATTCATTTTAACAACCTCTTCAGTATTTCCACTACTGTACCTGGTATCACACTGGTGGCTGAGAAAGAGAATACTGCCAGGTCTGTAGTGTAGCTAATGCCTGGTCAAACACTGCCCTCTAGTGGACATATGGGAACATTCTCGTCTACCAGCTGTTTAACGTAACAACATTACTCTCCTGTACATATCATATGATTAGTTAATTAACCGGTTGTGGTTAAACAAGGAAACTGGGAGGTACAGTACCAGTCAAACATTTGGACACCTACTCATTCCAGGGTTTTCTTTAGTTTGACTATTTTCTACATTGTAGAATAATAGTGAAGACATCAAAACTATGAAATAACACACATGGAATCATGTCGTAACCAAAAAAGTATTTGAGCCAATCAGTTGTGTTGTGACAAGGTAGGGGTGGTATACAGAAGATAGTCCTATTTGGTAAAACACCAAGGCCATATTATGGCAAGAACAGCTCAAATAAGCAAAGAGAAACGACAGTCCATCATTACTTTAAGACATGAAGGTCAGTCCATCATTACTTTAAGACATGAAGGTCAGTCAATACAACAGTCCATCATTACTTTAAGACATGAAGGTCAGTCCATCATTACTTTAAGACATGAAGGTCAGTCCATCATTACTTTAAGACATGAAGGTCAGTCCATCATTACTTTAAGACATGAAGGTCAGTCAATACAACAGTCCATCATTACTTTAAGACATGAAGGTCAGTCAATACAACAGTCCATCATTACTTTAAGACATGAAGGTCAGTCCATCATTACTTTAAGACATGAAGGTCAGTCCATCATTACTTTAAGACATGAAGGTCAGTCCATCATTACTTTAAGACATGAAGGTCAGTCCATCATTACTTTAAGACATGAAGGTCAGTCAATACAACAGTCCATCATTACTTTAAGACATGAAGGTCAGTCCATCATTACTTTAAGACATGAAGGTCAGTCAATACAACAGTCCATCGTTACTTTAAGACATGAAGGTCAGTCCATCATTACTTTAAGACATGAAGGTCAGTCCATCATTACTTTAAGACATGAAGGTCAGTCCATCATTACTTTAAGACATGAAGGTCAGTCCATCATTACTTTAAGACATGAAGGTCAGTCAATACAACAGTCCATCATTACTTTAAGACATGAAGGTCAGTCCATCATTACTTTAAGACATGAAGGTCAGTCCATCATTACTTTAAGACATGAAGGTCAGTCCATCATTACTTTAAGACATGAAGGTCAGTCCATCATTACTTTAAGACATGAAGGTCAGTCCATCATTACTTTATGACATGAAGGTCAGTCCATCATTAAGTTCATAAATGCTTTAAGACATGAAGGTCAGTCAATACAACAGTCCATCATTACTTTAAGACATGAAGGTCAGTCCATCATTACTTTAAGACATGAAGGTCAGTCCATCATTACTTTAAGACATGAAGGTCAGTCCATCATTACTTTAAGACATGAAGGTCAGTCCATCATTACTTTAAGACATGAAGGTCAGTCCATCATTACTTTAAGACATGAAGGTCAGTCCATCATTACTTTAAGACATGAAGGTCAGTCCATCATTACTTTAAGACATGAAGGTCAGTCCATCATTACTTTAAGACATTAAGGTCAGTCCATCATTACTTTAAGACATGAAGGTCAGTCCATCATTACTTTAAGACATGAAGGTCAGTCCATCATTACTTTAAGACATTTTTTTATTTATTTTTATTTCACCTTTATTTAACCAGGTAGGCTAGTTGAGAACAAGTTCTCATTTGCAACTGCGACCTGGCCAAGATAAAGCATAGCAGTGTGAACAGACAACACAGAGTTACACATGGAGTAAAACAATTAGCAAGTCAATAACACAGTAGAACAAAAAAATGGGCAGTCTATATACAATGTGTGCAAAAGGCATGAGGAGGTAGGCGAATAATACAATTTTGCAGATTAACACTGGAGTGATAAATGATCAGATGGGCATGTACAGGTAGAGATATTGGTGTGCAAAAGAGCAGAAAAGTAAATAAATAAAAACAGTATAAAAACAGTATGGGAATGAGGTAGGTGAAAAGGGTGAGCTATTTACCTATAGACTATGTACAGCTGCAGCGATCGGTTAGCTGCTCGGATAGCTGATGTTTGAAGTTGGAGAGGGAGATAAAAGTCTCCAACTTCAGCGATTTTTGCAATTCGTTCCAGTCACAGGCAGCAGAGTACTGGAACGAAAGGCGGCCAAATGAGGTGTTGGCTTTAGGGATGATCAGTGAGATACACCTGCTGGAGCGCGTGCTACGGATGGGTGTTGCCATCGTGACCAGTGAACTGAGATAAGGCGGAGCTTTACCTAGCATGGACTTGTAGATGACCTGGAGCCAGTGGGTCTGGCGACGAATATGTAGTGAGGGCCAGCCGACTAGAGCATACAAGTCGCAGTGGTGGGTGGTATAAGGTGCTTTAGTGACAAAACGGATGGCACTGTGATAGACTGCATCCAGTTTGCTGAGTAGAGTGTTGGAAGCCATTTTGTAGATGACATCGCCAAAGTCGAGGATTGGTAGGATAGTCAGTTTTACTAGGGTAAGCTTGGCAGCGTGAGTGAAGGAGGCTTTGTTGCGGAATAGAAAGCCGACTCTGGATTTGATTTTTGATTGGAGATGTTTGATGTGAGTCTGGAAGGAGAGTTTGCAGTCTAGCCAGACACCTAGGTACTTATAGATGTCCACATATTCAAGGTTGGAACCATCCAGGGTGGTGATGCTAGTCGGGCATGCGGGTGCAGGCAGCGATCGGTTGAAAAGCATGCATTTGGTTTTACTCGCGTTTAAGAGCAGTTGGAGGCCACGGAAGGAGTGCTGTATGGCATTGAAGCTCGTTTGGAGGTTGGATAGCACAGTGTCCAATGACGGGCCGAAAGTATATAGAATGGTGTCGTCTGCGTAGAGGTGGATCAGGGAATCGCCCGCAGCAAGAGCAACATCATTGATATATACAGAGAAAAGAGTCGGCCCGAGAATTGAACCCTGTGGCACCCCCATAGAGACTGCCAGAGGACCGGACAGCATGCCCTCTGATTTGACACACTGAACTCTGTCTGCAAAGTAATTGGTGAACCAGGCAAGGCAGTCATCCGAAAAACCGAGGCTGTTGAGTCTGCCGATAAGAATTTGGTGATTGACAGAGTCGAAAGCCTTGGCGAGGTCGATGAAGACGGCTGCACAGTACTGTCTTTTATCGATGGCGGTTATGATATCATTTAGTACCTTGAGTGTGGCTGAGGTGCACCCGTGACCGGCTCGGAAACCAGATTGCACAGCGGAGAAGGTACGGTGGGATTCGAGATGGTCAGTGACCTGTTTGTTGACTTGGCTTTCGAAGACCTTAGATAGGCAGGGCAGGATGGATATAGGTCTATAGCAGTTTGGGTCCAGGGTGTCTCCCCCTTTGAAGAGGGGGATGACTGCGGCAGCTTTCAATCCTTGGGGATCTCAGACGATATGAAAGAGAGGTTGAACAGGCTGGTAATAGGGGTTGCGACAATGGCGGCAGATAGTTTCAGAAATAGCGGGTCCAGATTGTCAAGCCCAGCTGATTTGTACGGGTCCAGGTTTTGCAGCTCTTTCAGAACATCTGCTATCTGGATTTGGGTAAAGGAGAGAACCTGGAGAGGCTTGGGTGAGGAACTACGGGGCGGAGCTGTTGGCCGAGGTTGGAGTAGCCAGGCGGAAGGCATGGCCAGCCGTTGAGAAGTGCTTATTGAAGTTTTCGATAATCATGGATTTATCGGTGGAGACCGTGTTTCCTAGCCTCAGTGCAGTGGGCAGCTGGGAGGAGGTGCTCTTGTTCTCCATGGACTTCACAGTGTCCCAGAACTTTTTGGAGTTGGAGCTACAGGATGCAAACTTCTGCCTGAAGAAGCTGGCCTTAGCTTTCCTGACTGACTGCGTGTATTGGTTCCTGACTTCCCTGAACAGTTGCATATCACGGGGCTATTCGATGCTATTGCAGTCCGCCACAGGATGTTTTTGTGCTGGTCGAGGGCAGTCAGGTCTGGAGTGAACCAAGGGCTGTATCTGTTCTTGGTTCTGCATTTTTTGAACGGAGCATGCTTATCTAAAATGGTGAGGAAGTTACTTTTAAAGAATGACCAGGCATCCTCAACTGACGGGATGTGGTCAATGTCCTTCCAGGATACACGGGCCAGGTCGATTAGAAAGGCCTGCTCACAGAAGTGTTTTAGGGAGCGTTTGACAGTGATGAGGGGTGGTCGTTTGACTGCGGCTCCGTGGCGGATACAGGCGATGAGGCAGTGATCGCTGAGATCCTGGTTGAAGACAGCGGAGGTATATTTGGAGGGCCAGTTGGTCAGGATGACGTCTATGAGGGTGCCCTTGTTTACAGAGTTAGGGTTGTACCTGGTGGGTTCCTTGATGATTTGAGTGAGATTGAGGGCATCTAGCTTAGATTGTAGGACTGCCGGGGTGTTAAGCATATCCCAGTTTAGGTCACCTAACAGAACAAACTCTGAAGCTAGATGGGGGCGATCAATTCACAAATGGTGTCCAGGGCGCAGCTGGGAGCTGACGGGGGTCGGTAGCAGGCGGCAACAGTGATAGAATTGTTTCTGGAGAGAGTAATTTTCAAAATTAGTAGTTCAAACTGTTTGGGTATGGACCTGGAAAGTATGACATTACTTTGCAGGCTATCTCTGCAGTAGACTGCGACTCCGCCCCCTTTGGCAGTTCTATCTTGACGGAAGATGTTATAGTTGGGTATGGAAATCTCTGAATTTTGGTGGCCTTCCTGAGCCAGGATTCAGACACGGCAAGGACATCAGGGTTAGCAGAGTGTGCTAAAGCAGTGAGTAAAACAAACTTAGGGAGGAGGCTTCTGATGTTGACATGCATAAAACCAAGACTTTTCGATCACAGAAGTCAACAAATGAGGGTACCTGGGGGCATGCAGGGCCTGGGTTTACCTCCACATCACCCGCGGAACAGAGAAGGAGTAGTATGAGGGTGCGGCTAAAGGCTATCAAAACTGGTCGCCTAGAGCGTTGGGGGCAGAGGATAAGAGGAGCAGGTTTCTGGGCATGGTAGAATATATTCAGGGCATAATGCGCAGACAGGGGTATGGTGGGGTGCGGGTACAGCGGAGGTAAGCCCAGGCACTGGGTGATGATGAGAGAGGTTGTATCTCTGGACATGCTGGTTGTAATGGGTGAGGTCACCGCATGTGTGGGGGGTGGGACAAAGGAGGTAACAGGGGTATGCAGAGTGGATCTAGGGGCTCCATTGTGAACTAAAACAATGATAACTAACCTGAACAACAGTATACAAGGCATATTGACATTTGGGAGAGACATACAGTAATCACAGGTGTTGAATTGGGAAAGCTAGCTAAAAACAGTAGGCGAGGCTAATCAGCTAGCACAACAAACAGCAGGTAAAATGGCGTTGACTAGGCAACTGGGCCGACAGATAAACAAACAAGCAGAATGGGGTACCGTGATTAATGGACAGTCAGCGTGCGTCAGCTATGTAGCCAGAGATCAGTGTCCAGGGGCAGCGGTGGATGGGCAGGGAAGCTGGGCTGGCGAGTGTTATCCAGGTTTTTTTAAAAACTAACAATGACTAAATAGCTTGTAGCTACTTAGCTGGTTAGCGTCTGGAGGTTCTTGAGTGTGTCATAAAAATAAATAAAAATTAAGAGTGATAGCGAATCCGTATCACAGTGGGTGAGGCAGGTTTCCGGAAGGTATAAACAAATAAAAATCAAAGAGAGATAGAAAGTAAATGGGTTCAGAAGTGTTTGGGATGAGGTGAGTCAGATGGTTAGCAGGCCTGTGCTAACAAGCTAACAGTTCGTAGGCCCGGGCTAGACAAGCTAGCCGTTAGCAGGCCGAATAGCAAGTAGGGAGACAGCGAGGGCTAGAGAGCTAACCTTTGGGGACGTCGCGATGGGGTGAGTCTGTTTATTCCTCTTCTTGCGGTGACATCGACAGACCGGTCGTGGGCCCGGGTAATTGTAGCCCAGGATTATGCTACAGGAGCTCTAGTGCGCTGGGTGAGCTGGAGACACAGCGTTTCAGAAAGCTCGCGGGCCTTGGCCAGCAGATGGATCTTTGGCGATGTCGCAACGAAAAGCCTGTTGAAACCACCTCGGACGATTATGTCGGCGGACCAGTCGTGATGGATCGGCGGCGCTCCGTGTCGGCAGTAAAGGGTCCAGGCCAATTGGCAAAACAGGTATCGTTGGGCCTCTTCGGCTAGTCGGGAGGTGGGCTTAGCTCAAGGCTAACTGTAGCTTGTTTTGGGCCAGAGACGTTGGCCAGGAGTAGCCACTCGGAATTGCAGCTAGCTAGTTGCGATGATCCGGTGTAAAGGTTCAGAGCTTGCGGTAGGAATCCGGAGATGTGGTAGAAAAGAGCAGTCTGATATGCTCTGGGTTGATGTCGCTGGTGTTCTAGTTAGCTTAGAAGACCGCTAGCAATGGCTAACTGAGTACGAGCTAGTAGCTAGTTAGCTGGCTAGCTTCTGATGGTGGCTCCGGTTCTAAAGTAAAGTATAGAAAAGGCGGATCCGTACCACATTGGGTGATGCGGGTTGCAGGAGAGTATATTCAGCTCTAGTTTGAAAATGAGATTAAAATATGTACGAAATATATACAGAAAAAAAACGAAGAAAACTATATTTACACTAGACAGGACGGGACAAGACAAAACATACGTCCGACTGCTACGCCATCTTGGATATGAAGGTCAGTCCATCATTACTTTAAGACATGAAGGTCAGTCCATCATTACTTTAAGACATGAAGGTCAGTCAATACGGAACATTTCAAGAACTTTGAAAGTTTCTTCAAGTGCAGTCGCGAAAACCATCAAGGGCTTTGATGAAACTGTCTCTCATGAGGACCGCCACAGAACAAGAAGACCCAGAGTTACCTCAGCTGCAGAGGATACGTTCATCAGAGTTAACTGGCTCTCATGAGGACCGCCACAGAACAAGAAGACCCAGAGTTACCTCAGCTGCAGAGGATACGTTCATCAGAGTTAACTGGCTCTCATGAGGACCGCCACAGAACAAGAAGACCCAGAGTTACCTCAGCTGCAGAGGATAAGTTCATCAGAGTTAACTGCACCTCAGATTGAAACATTTATTTGGACTGCAGAGTTCAAGTAACAGACACATCAACATCAACTGTTCAGAGGAGACTGCGTAAATCAGGCCTTCATGGTTGAATTGCTGCAAAGAAACCACTACTAAAGGACACCGATAAGAAGAAGAGACTTGCTTGGGCCAAGAAACACGAGCAATGGACATTAGACCAGTGGAAATCTGTCCCTTTTCATCTGATGAGAACAAATTTTAGATTTTTGGTTCCAATTGCCGTGTCTTTGTGAGACACAGAGTAGGTGAATGGATGATCTCTGTATGTGTGGTTCCCACCGTGAAGCATGGAGGAGGAGGTGCGATGGTGCTTTGCTGGTGACACTGTCAGTGATTCATTTTAGAATTCAAGGCACACTTAACCAGCATGGCTACCACAGCGTTCTGCAGGGATACGCCATCACATCAGGTTTGCACTTACTGGGACAATCATTTGTTTTTCAACAGGACAATGACCCAACACACCTCCAGGCTGTATAAGGGCTTTTTGACCAAGAAGTGGAGTGATGGAGTTCTGCATCAGATGGCCTGGCCTCCACAATCACCCAATCTCAACCCAATTGAGATGGTTTGGGATGAGTTGGTGAAGGAAAAGTAGCCAACAAGTGCTCAGCATTTGCTGGAACTCCTTCAAGACTGTTGGAAAAGCATTCCAGGTGAAGCTGGTTGAGAGAACGCTAAGAGTGTGCAAAGCTGTCTTCAAGGCAAAGAGTAGCTACTTTGAATAATCTCAAATATAAAATATATTTTGATTTGTTCAACACTTTTTTGTTTACTACATGATTCCATTTGAGTTATTTCATAGTTTTGATGTCTTCATTTTTATTCCACAATGTAGAAAATAGTCCAAGATAAGAGACTCCACATTTTTGAGCTACAGACTTCTGGGTAGATACCAACTATTAGCCTGTGTGATTTAAAGGGGTTAGAAGTCCAAGAAACAGCAGAGGATCACTAACATAGAGAGGGAACAGCCATCACTAACATAAGAGAGGGAACAGCCATCACTAACATAGAGAGGGAACAGCCATCACTAACATAAGAAAGGAACAGCCATCACTAACATAGAGAGGGAACAGCCATCACTAACATAGAGAGGGAACAGCCATCACTAACATAGAGAGGGAACAGCCATCACTAACATAGAGAGGGAACAGCCATCACTAACATAGAGAGGCTGTTGCCAACATACTGACTCAAATCTCTGGCCCCTTTAATAAAGGGATCACAAACCACTTTAAACAATGCCACTTTATATAATGTTTACATACCCTACATTACTCATCTCATATGTATATACTGTACTCTATGTCATCTACTGCATCTTGCCTATGCCGGTCGGCCATCGCTCATTCATATATTTTTATGCACATATTCTCATTCACTCCTTTAAACTTGTAGTTGGTAATTGTTGTGAATTTGTTAGATTACTTGTTAGATATTACTGCATTGTCAGAAGTAGAAGCACAAGTATTTCGCTACACTCGCATACACATCTGCTAACCATGTGACCAATAACATCTGCTAACCATGTGTATGTGACCAATAACATCTGCTAACCATGTGACCAATAACATCTGCTAACCATGTGACCAATAACATCTGCTAACCATGTGACCAATAACATCTGCTAACCATGTGACCAATAACATCTGCTAACCATGTGACCAATAACATCTGCTAACCATGTGACCAATAACATCTGCTAACCATGTGACCAGAAACATCTGCTAACCATGTGACCAATAACATCTGCTAACCATGTGACCAATAACATCTGCTAACCATGTGACCAATAACATCTGCTAACCATGTGACCAATAACATCTGCTAACCATGTGACCAATAACATCTGCTAACCATGTGACCAATAACATCTGCTAACCATGTGACCAATAACATCTGCTAACCATGTGACCAATAACATCTGCTAACCATGTGACCAATAACATCTGCTAACCATGTGACCAATAACATTTGCTAACCATGTGACCAATAACATCTGCTAACCATGTGACCAATAACATCTGCTAACCATGTGACCAATAACATCTGCTAACCATGTGACCAATAACATCTGCTAACCGTGTGACCAATAACATCTGCTAACCATGTGACCAATAACATCTGCTAACCATGTGACCAATAACATCTGCTAACCATGTGACCAATAACATCTGCTAACCATGTGACCAATAACATCTGCTAACCATGTGACCAATAACATCTGCTAACCATGTGACCAATAACATCTGCTAACCATGTGACCAATAACATCTGCTAACCATGTGACCAATAACATCTGCTAACCATGTGACCAATAACATCTGCTGACCATGTGACCAATAACATCTGCTAACCATGTGACCAATAACATCTGCTAACCATGTGACCAATAACATCTGCTGACCATGTGACCAATAACATCTGCTAACCATGTGACCAATAACATCTGTTAACCATGGGACCAATAACATCTGCTGACCATGTGACCAATAACATCTGCTAACCATGTGACCAATAACATCTGTTAACCATGTGACCAATAACATCTGTTAACCATGGGACCAATAACATCTGCTGACCATGTGACCAATAACATCTGCTAACCATGTGACCAATAACATCTGTTAACCATGTGACCAATAACATCTGCTGACCATGTGACCAATAACATCTGCTAACCATGTGACCAATAACATCTGCTAACCATGTGACCAATAACATCTGCTAACCATGTGACCAATAACATCTGCTAACCATGTGACCAATAACATCTGCTAACCATGTGACCAATAACATCTGCTAACCATGTGACCAATAACATCTGCTAACCATGTGACCAATAACATCTGCTAACCATGTGACCAATAACATCTGCTAACTATGTGACCAATAACATATGCTAACCATGTGATCAATAACATCTGCTAACCATGTGACCAATAACATCTGCTAACCATGTGACCAATAACATCTGCTAACCATGTGACCAATAATATCTGCTAACCATGTGACCAATAACATCTGCTAACCATGTGACCAATAACATATGCTAACCATGTGACCAGAAACATCTGCTAACCATGTGACCAATAACATCTGCTAACCATGTGACCAATAACATCTGCTAACCATGTGACCAATAACATCTGCTAACCATGTGACCAGAAACATCTGCTAACCATGTGACCAATAACATCTGCTAACCATGTGACCAATAACATCTGCTAACCATGTGACCAATAACATCTGCTAACCATGTGACCAATAACATCTGCTAACCATGTGACCAATAACATCTGCTAACCATGTGACCAATAACATCTGCTAACCATGTGACCAATAACATCTGCTAACCATGTGACCAGAAACATCTGCTAACCATGTGACCAATAACATCTGCTAACCATGTGACCAATAACATCTGCTAACCATGTGACCAATAACATCTGCTAACCATGTGACCAATAACATCTGTTAACCATGTGACCAATAACATCTGTTAACCATGGGACCAATAACATCTGCTGACCATGTGACCAATAACATCTGCTGACCATGTGACCAATAACATCTGCTAACCATGTGACCAATAACATCTGCTAACCATGTGACCAATAACATCTGCTGACCATGTGACCAATAACATCTGCTAACCATGTGACCAATAACATCTGTTAACCATGGGACTTATAACATCTGCTGACCATGTGACCAATAACATCTGCTAACCATGTGACCAATAACATCTGTTAACCATGGGACCAATAACATCTGCTGACCATGTGACCAATAACATCTGCTAACCATGTGACCAATAACATCTGCTAACCATGTGACCAATAACATCTGCTAACCATGTGACCAATAACATCTGCTAACCATGTGACCAATAACATCTGCTGACCATGTGACCAATAACATCTGCTAACCATGTGACCAATAACATCTGCTAACCATGTGACCAATAACATCTGCTAACCATGTGACCATTAACATCTGCTAATCATGTGACCAATAACATCTGCTAACCATGTGACCATTAACATCTGCTAATCATGTGACCATTAACATCTGCTAATCATGTGACCAATAACATCTGCTAACCATGTGACCAATAACATCTGCTAACCATGTGACCAATAACATCTGCTAACCATGTGACCAATAACATCTGCTAACCATGTGACCAGAAACATCTGCTAACCATGTGACCATTAACATCTGCTAACCATGTGACCAATAACATCTGCTAACCATGTGACCAGAAACATCTGCTAACCATGTGACCAGAAACATCTGCTAACCATGTGACCAATAACATCTGCTAACCATGTGACCAATAACATCTGCTAACCATGTGACCAATAACATCTGCTGACCATGTGACCAGAAACATCTGCTAACCATGGGACCAATAACATGTGATTTGATTTGAAAAGGTGCCGTAATACAGTGTGACTCACTACAGTAAATACTACAGTAACAAATGGAACACAAAAGCACTCAATCAACATGGTGGAGATAAAACACAGCAGACAGAGGACATAGAAGGCACAGGGTATGTGTGGACTAGAGGTCGACCGATTCATCTGAATGGCCGATTAATTAGGGCCGATTACAAGTTTTCATAACAATCAGAAATCGGCATTTTTGGGCGACGATTTGGCAGATTTTTTTTTATACCTTTATTTAACCAGGCAAGTCAGTTAAGAACACATTCTAATTTTCAATGACGGCCTTGGAATGGTGAGTTAACTTCCTTGTTCAGGGGCAGAATGACAGATTTTGACCTTGTCATCTCGGTGGACCCAATCTTGCAACCTTACAGTTAACTAGTCCAACGCTCTAACCACCTGCCTCTCATTGCATTCCACGAGGAGCCTGCCTGTTACGCGCATGCAGTAGAAGCCAAGGTAAGTTGCCAGCTCGCATTAAACGTATCTTATAAAAAACAATCAATCATAATCACTAGTTATAACTACACAGGGTTGATGATATTACTAGTTTATCTAGCGTGTCCTGCGTTGCATATAATCGATGCAAAGCTGGGGGTTGATTTAACAAAAGCGCATTTGTGAAAAAAAAGCACAATCGTTGGACGACTGTAGCTAACCATAAACCTCAACGCCTTTCTTAAAATCAATAAAATCAAAAATCTATATATTTTTTTAACCTGCATATTTAGCTAAAAGAAATCCAGGTGAAATTGTGTCATTTCTCTTGCGTTCCTTACATGCAGAGTCAGGGTATATGCAACAGTTTGGGCAGCCTGGCTCATTGTGAACTAATTGTACGTAATTATGACATAACATTGAAGGTTGTGCAATGTAACAGCAATATTTAGACTTAGGGATGCCACCCGTTAGATAAAATACGGAACGGTTCCGTATTTCACTGAAAGAATAAACGTTTTGTTTTCGAGATGATAGTTTCCAGATTCAACCATATTAATGACCAAAGGCTCGTATTTCTGTGTGTGTATTATGTTATAATTAAGTCTATGATTTGATAGAGCAGTCTGACTGGGCGATGGTAGGCAGCAGCAGGCTCGTAAGCATTCATTCAAACAGCACTTTAGTGCGTTTTGCCAGCAGCTCTTCGCAAGCACAGCTGTTTATGACTTCAAGCCTATCAGCCTAATGGCTGGTGTAACCGATGTGAAATGGCTAGTTAGCTGGTTGCGCGCTAATAGCATTTCAAACGTCACTCGCTCTGAGGCTTGGAGTAGTTGTTCCCCTTGCAGAGGGGAGCGATGGGTAACGCTGCTTCAAGGGTGGCTGTTGTCGATGTGTTCCTGGTTCTAGCCCAGGCATGGGCGAGGAGGGGGACGGAAGCTATACTGTTACACTGGCAATACTATACTACCTATAAGAACATCCAATAGCCAAAGGTTAATGAAATACAAATGGTATAGAGAGAAATAGTCCTATAATTCCTATAATAACTACAACCTAAAACTTCTTACCTGGGAATATTGAAGACTCATGTTAAAAGGAACCACCAGCTTTCATATGTTCTCATGTTCTGAGCAAGGAACTGAAACGTTAGCTTTCTTAGATGGCACATATTGCACTTTTACTTTCTTCTCCAACACTTTGTTTTTGCATTATTTAAACCAAATCGAACATGTTTCATTATTTATTTGAGGCTAAATTGATTTTTATTTATGTATCATATTAAGTTAAAATAAGTGTTCATTCAGTATTGTTGTAATTGTCATTATTACCAATAAAAATATCTTAAAAATCGTCCGATTAATCGGTATCGGCTTTTTTGGTCCTCCAATAATCGGTATCGGTGTTGAAAAATCATATTCGGTCGACCTCTAGTCTGGGCGAATTGTGATGGAAAGTGTAGTGTGTGTTTTTGGTGTTTGGTAAAGTGTGGCGTTGAGTGAGAAAGGAAATGGTTGCAAACCAATATGTGTCTGTGAGCAGGGGTTTTGAGAGAGAGTTTTTTTTCAATTCTGTTGCAGATATGGCATATACATTTGTAAATAAATTATACATGCAGTTGAATTGTTTTCCTATCATATTGGAACGGTCCCCAACCCTAGACACCCGCCTGAACAACCCGTACACTAAAGATAAGCCTGTTTCATGGGCTGTAAGCTGCCTATACGCAGCCGAAACAGGAAGATGAATGTGGTCAGAGACCGAGAGCAGCACCGCTCTCCCTCTAGATTCTGCCTGGTTGGTCCTGCAAAGCCTCCTGATGAGTGAGCATAATATACAAGGACATTCTCAAAGCTGCTAATGAGAACCTTGGCGGCCTTGTACCAAGCCGGTGGGGATTCCGGTGGTGCCCCCACCCAGGCAGTGGCAGTGCTGGCAACACTAGCTGCAGTAACCCATGGGGGGGGTCACACTCGGACAATCAGAAAGGGGTATATTATTGTGGCCTTGGTGACACAAAATCATCAAAGGTCTGATTGCACAGAGATGCTTGGGGAAATGGTCACAAGGGGGAACCAGCGTGTGGGTGTTTCAGGGAAAGGATCTGATCTCCATCACCTAGGACTTGGCAATGGTTAATCAAATCTCACATTTTTGCTCAATCTTTCATGCTTTCTCAAACAGCTGTAACTGTATATGCATTCATAAATCAGGTCCTTTCTTGAGTTGGGCTCTGGGATGTAACTACCATCTGAGCTTATGATTGATTGTGGGGAAAGAGGTGGGTTGAGTGAGTGAGTGAGTGAGTGAGTGAGTGAGTGAGTGAGTGAGTGAGTGAGTGAGTGAGTGAGTGAGTAAGTGAGTGTCCCACACACATGATGTTATGTTAGGGACAACATAGGAGGAGTCACAATAATTGTTTGCTAAAATAATATTTGCTTGACAAAAATGTAATGCAATGGCAATCCTGGTTTTAGGTAACAATCCTGGTTCTAGATAACAATCCTCGTTCTAGATAACAATCCGGGTTCTAGGTAACAATCCTGGTTCTAGGTAACAATCCTCGTTCATAGGTAACAATCCTTGTTTATAGGTAACAATCCTGGTTATAGGTAACAATCCTGGTTCTAGATAACAATCCTGGTTTAGGTAACAATCCTGGTTCTAGGTAACAATCCTGGTTATAGGTAACAATCCTGGTTCTAGATAACAATCCTGGTTAGAGGTAACAATCCTGGTTATAGGTAACAATCCTGGTTATAGGTAACAATCCTGGTTATAGGTAACAATCCTGGTTCTAGATAACAATCCTGGTTAGAGGTAACAATCCTGGTTATAGGTAACAATCCTGGTTCTAGGTAACAATCCTGGTTATAGGTAACAATCCTGGTTATAGGTAACAATCCTGGTTCTAGGTAACAATCCTGGTTCTAGGTAACAATCCTGGATAGAGGTAACAATCCTGGTTATAGGTAACAATCCTGGTTATAGGTAACAATCCTGGTTATAGATAACAATCCTGGTTATAGGGAACAATCCTGGTTATAGGTAACAATCCTGGTTATAGGTAACAATCCTGGATAGTGGTAACAATCCTGGTTATAGGTAACAATCCTGGTTATAGGTAACAATCCTGGTTATAGGTAACAATCCTGGATAGTGGTAACAATACTGGTTATAGGTAACAATCCTGGATAGAGGTAACAATCCTGGATAGTGGTAACAATCCTGGTTATAGGTAACAATCCTGGTTTGAGGTAACAATCCTGGTTATAGGTAACAATCCTGGTTATAGGTAACAATCCTGGTTCTAGGTAACAATCCTGGTTCTAGGTAACAATCCTGGTTCTAGGTAACAATCCGGGTTCTAGGTAACAATCCTGGTTATAGATAACAATCCTGGATAGAGGTAACAATCCTGGATATAGGTAACAATCCTGGTTAGAGGTAACAATCCTGGATATAGGTAACAATCCTGGTTCTAGGTAACAATCCTGGATAGAGGTTACAATCCTGGTTATAGTTAACAATCCTGGATAGAGGTTACAATCCTGGTTATAGTTAACAATCCTGGATAGAGGTAACAATCCTGGATAGAGGTTACAATCCTGGTTATAGTTAACAATCCTGGATAGAGGTAACAATCCTGGATAGAGGTAACAATCCGGGTTCTAGGAAACACTCCTGGTTCTAGGTAACAATCCTGGTTCTAGGTAACAATCCTGGATAGAGGTAACAATCCTGGTTATAGGTAACAATCCTGGTTATAGGTAACAATCCTGGTTATAGATAACAATCCTGGTTATAGGGAACAATCCTGGTTATAGGTAACAATCCTGGTTATAGGTAACAATCCTGGATAGTGGTAACAATCCTGGTTATAGGTAACAATCCTGGTTATAGGTAACAATCCTGGTTATAGGTAACAATCCTGGATAGTGGTAACAATACTGGTTATAGGTAACAATCCTGGATAGAGGTAACAATCCTGGATAGTGGTAACAATCCTGGTTATAGGTAACAATCCTGGTTTGAGGTAACAATCCTGGTTATAGGTAACAATCCTGGTTATAGGTAACAATCCTGGTTCTAGGTAACAATCCTGGTTCTAGGTAACAATCCTGGTTCTAGGTAACAATCCGGGTTCTAGGTAACAATCCTGGTTATAGATAACAATCCTGGATAGAGGTAACAATCCTGGATATAGGTAACAATCCTGGTTAGAGGTAACAATCCTGGTTATAGTTAACAATCCTGGTTATAGGTAACAATCCTGGATAGAGGTTACAATCCTGGTTATAGTTAACAATCCTGGATAGAGGTTACAATCCTGGTTATAGTTAACAATCCTGGATAGAGGTTACAATCCTGGTTATAGTTAACAATCATGGATAGAGGTAACAATCCTGGATAGAGGTAACAATCCTGGTTATAGGTAACAATCCTGGTTATAGCTAACAATCCTGGTTTTAGGTAACATTCCTGGATAGAGGTAACAATCCTGGTTAGAGGTAACAATCCTGGTTATAGTTAACATTCCTGGATAGAGGTAACAATCCTGGATAGAGGTTACAATCCTGGTTATAGTTAACAATCCTGGATAGAGGTAACAATCCTGGATAGAGGTAACAATCCTGGTTATAGGTAACAATCCTGGTTAGAGGTAACAATCCTGGTTATAGGTAACAATCCTGGATAGAGGTAACAATCCTGGTTATAGGTAACAATCCTGGTTATAGGTAACAATCCTGGTTATAGGTAACAATCCTGGTTTTAGGTAACAATCCTGGTTATAGGTAACAATCCTGGATATAGGTAACAATCCTGGTTATAGGTAACAATCCTGGTTAGAGGTAACAATCCTGGTTAGAGGTAACAATCCTGGATAGAGGTAACAATCCTGGATATAGGTAACAATCCTGGTTATAATTAACAATCCTGGATAGAGGTAACAATCCTGGTTCTAGGTAACAATCCTGGTTATAGGTAACAATCCTGGATAGAGGTAACAATCCTGGTTATAGGTAACAATCCTGGTTATAGGTAACAATCCTGGATAGAGGTAACAATCCTGGTTATAGGTAACAATCCTGGTTAGAGGTAACAATCCTGGTTATAGGTAACAATCCTGGTTAGAGGTAACAATCCTGGTTATAGGTAACAATCCTGGATAGAGGTAACAATCCTGGATAGAGGTAACAATCCTGGTTATAGGTAACAATCCTGGATAGAGGTAACAATCCTGGTTATAGTTAACAATCCTGGATAGAGGTAACAATCCTGGTTATAGGTAACAATCCTGGTTATAGTTAACAATCCTGGATAGAGGTAACAATCCTGGTTAGAGGTAACAATCCTGGTTATAGGTAACAATCCTGGTTATAGGTAATTATCCTGGTTATAGGTAACAATCCTGGATAGAGGTAACAATCCTGGTTATAGGTAACAATCCTGGTTATAGATAACAATCCTGGTTATAGGGAACAATCCTGGTTATAGGTAACAATCCTGGTTATAGGTAACAATCCTGGATAGTGGTAACAATCCTGGTTATAGGTAACAATCCTGGTTATAGGTAACAATCCTGGTTATAGGTAACAATCCTGGATAGTGGTAACAATACTGGTTATAGGTAACAATCCTGGATAGAGGTAACAATCCTGGATAGTGGTAACAATCCTGGTTATAGGTAACAATCCTGGTTTGAGGTAACAATCCTGGTTATAGGTAACAATCCTGGTTATAGGTAACAATCCTGGTTCTAGGTAACAATCCTGGTTCTAGGTAACAATCCTGGTTCTAGGTAACAATCCGGGTTCTAGGTAACAATCCTGGTTATAGATAACAATCCTGGATAGAGGTAACAATCCTGGATATAGGTAACAATCCTGGTTAGAGGTAACAATCCTGGATATAGGTAACAATCCTGGTTCTAGGTAACAATCCTGGATAGAGGTTACAATCCTGGTTATAGTTAACAATCCTGGATAGAGGTTACAATCCTGGTTATAGTTAACAATCCTGGATAGAGGTAACAATCCTGGATAGAGGTTACAATCCTGGTTATAGTTAACAATCCTGGATAGAGGTAACAATCCTGGATAGAGGTAACAATCCTGGTTATAGGTAACAATCCTGGTTATAGGTAACAATCCTGGTTATAGCTAACAATCCTGGTTTTAGGTAACATTCCTGGATAGAGGTAACAATCCTGGTTAGAGGTAACAATCCTGGTTATAGTTAACATTCCTGGATAGAGGTAACAATCCTGGATAGAGGTTACAATCCTGGTTATAGTTAACAATCCTGGATAGAGGTAACAATCCTGGATAGAGGTAACAATCCTGGTTATAGGTAACAATCCTGGTTGGAGGTAACAATCCTGGTTATAGGTAACAATCCTGGATAGAGGTAACAATCCTGGTTATAGGTAACAATCCTGGTTATAGGTAACAATCCTGGTTATAGGTAACAATCCTGGTTTTAGGTAACAATCCTGGTTATAGGTAACAATCCTGGATATAGGTAACAATCCTGGTTATAGGTAACAATCCTGGTTAGAGGTAACAATCCTGGTTAGAGGTAACAATCCTGGATAGAGGTAACAATCCTGGATATAGGTAACAATCCTGGTTATAATTAACAATCCTGGATAGAGGTAACAATCCTGGTTCTAGGTAACAATCCTGGTTATAGGTAACAATCCTGGATAGAGGTAACAATCCTGGTTATAGGTAACAATCCTGGTTAGAGGTAACAATCCTGGATAGAGGTAACAATCCTGGTTATAGGTAACAATCCTGGTTAGAGGTAACAATCCTGGTTATAGGTAACAATCCTGGTTAGAGGTAACAATCCTGGTTAGAGGTAACAATCCTGGATATAGGTAACAATCCTGGATAGAGGTAACAATCCTGGTTATAGGTAACAATCCTGGATAGAGGTAACAATCCTGGTTATAGTTAACAATCCTGGATAGAGGTAACAATCCTGGATAGAGGTAACAATCCTGGTTAGAGGTAACAATCCTGGTTATAGGTAACAATCCTGGTTAGAGGTAACAATCCTGGTTATAGGTAACAATCCTGGTTATAGGTAATTATCCTGGTTATAGGTAACAATCCTGGATAGAGGTAACAATCCTGGTTATAGGTAACAATCCTGGTTATAGGTAACAATCCTGGATAGAGGTAACAATCCTGGTTATAGGTAACAATCCTGGTTATAGGTAACAATCCTGGTTCTAGGTAACAATCCTGGTTCTAGGTAACAATCCTGGTTATAGGTAACAATCCTGGTTATAGATAACAATCCTGGTTCGAGGTAACAATCCTGGTTATAGGTAACAATCCTGGTTATAGATAACAATCCTGGTTCGAGGTAACAATCCTGGTTATAGGTAATAATCCTGGTTATAGGTAACAATCCTGGATAGAGGTAACAATCCTGGTTATAGGTAACAATCCTGGTTAGAGGTAACAATCCTGGTTATAGGTAACAATCCTGGTTAGAGGTAACAATCCTGGTTAGAGGTAACAATCCTGGTTCTAGGTAACAATCCTGGATAGAGGTAACAATCCTGGTTATAGGTAACAATCCTGGATAGAGGTAACAATCCTGGTTATAGTTAACAATCCTGGATAGAGGTAACAATCCTGGATAGAGGTAACAATCCTGGTTAGAGGTAACAATCCTGGTTATAGGTAACAATCCTGGTTAGAGGTAACAATCCTGGTTATAGGTAACAATCCTGGTTATAGGTAATTATCCTGGTTATAGGTAACAATCCTGGATAGAGGTAACAATCCTGGTTATAGGTAACAATCCTGGATAGAGGTAACAATCCTGGTTATAGTTAACAATCCTGGATAGAGGTAACAATCCTGGATAGAGGTAACAATCCTGGTTAGAGGTAACAATCCTGGTTATAGGTAACAATCCTGGTTAGAGGTAACAATCCTGGTTATAGGTAACAATCCTGGTTATAGGTAATTATCCTGGTTATAGGTAACAATCCTGGATAGAGGTAACAATCCTGGTTATAGGTAACAATCCTGGTTATAGGTAACAATCCTGGATAGAGGTAACAATCCTGGTTATAGGTAACAATCCTGGTTCTAGGTAACAATCCTGGTTCTAGGTAACAATCCTGGTTCTAGGTAACAATCCTGGTTATAGGTAACAATCCTGGTTATAGATAACAATCCTGGTTCGAGGTAACAATCCTGGTTATAGGTAACAATCCTGGTTATAGATAACAATCCTGGTTCGAGGTAACAATCCTGGTTATAGGTAATAATCCTGGTTATAGGTAACAATCCTGGATAGAGGTAACAATCCTGGTTATAGGTAACAATCCTGGTTAGAGGTAACAATCCTGGTTATAGGTAACAATCCTGGTTAGAGGTAACAATCCTGGTTAGAGGTAACAATCCTGGTTCTAGGTAACAATCCTGGATAGAGGTAACAATCCTGGTTATAGGTAACAATCCTGGATAGAGGTAACAATCCTGGTTATAGTTAACAATCCTGGATAGAGGTAACAATCCTGGATAGAGGTAACAATCCTGGTTAGAGGTAACAATCCTGGTTATAGGTAACAATCCTGGTTAGAGGTAACAATCCTGGTTATAGGTAACAATCCTGGTTATAGGTAATTATCCTGGTTATAGGTAACAATCCTGGATAGAGGTAACAATCCTGGTTATAGGTAACAATCCTGGTTATAGGTAACAATCCTGGATAGAGGTAACAATCCTGGTTATAGGTAACAATCCTGGTTATAGGTAACAATCCTGGTTCTAGGTAACAATCCTGGTTCTAGGTAACAATCCTGGTTATAGGTAACAATCCTGGTTATAGATAACAATCCTGGTTCGAGGTAACAATCCTGGTTATAGGTAACAATCCTGGTTATAGATAACAATCCTGGTTCGAGGTAACAATCCTTTGCACAAACTGCCAACATTATTACACATATTAATTGTTAATGATGGAAATTAAGATAGGCAAGATATTTGAATATATACACCACCGCTCAAAAGTTTGGGGTCACTTCGAAATGTCCTTGTTTTTTGAAAGAAAAGCACATTTTTTTGTCCATTTAAAATAACATCAAATTGATCAGAAATACAGTGTAGACATTGGTAATGTTGTAAATGACTGTTGTAGCTGGAAACTGCAGATTTTTATAATGGAAAATCTACATAGGCATATAGAGGACCATAATAAGCAACCATCACTCCTGTGTTCCAATGGCACGTTGTGTTAGCTAATCCAAGTGATTAAAGAAGCAATAAAAATGGCCTTCATTAGACTAGTTGAGTATCTGGAGCATCAGCATTTGTGGGTTTGATTACAGGCTCAAAATGGCCAGAAATAAATTATTTTTCTTCTGAAACTCGTCAGTCTATTCTTGTTCAGAGAAATGAAGGCTATTCCATGTTAGAAATTGCCAAGAAACTGAAGATCTCGAACAAGAACCTGGAACAGTTTGCAGCACCTGGCTTCACCCTACTGGAATCTAAAGTAAAAATGTCTACTGTTTGCTGATGATCTGGTGCCTCTGTCCCCAACCGAGGAGAGCCTACAGCACCACCTAGATCATCTGCACAGATTCTGTCAGGCCCTGACAGACCCTGGGCCCTGACAGACCCTGACAGACCCTGGGCCCTGACAGACCCTGGGCCCTGACAGACCCTGACAGACCCTGACAGACCCTGGGCCCTGACAGACCCTGGGCCCTGACAGACCCTGACAGACCCTGACAGACCCTGGGCCCTGACAGACCCTGACAGACCCTGGGCCCTGACAGACCCTGACAGACCCTGACAGACCCTGACAGACCTTGACAGACCCTGGGCCCTGACAGACCCTGGGCCCTGACAGACCCTGGGCCCTGACAGACCCTGACAGACCCTGACAGACCCTGGGCCCTGACAGACCCTGGGCCCTGACAGACCCTGTCAGACCTGGGCCCTGACAGTAAAATCTCAGAAACACAAAAATAATGATGTTCCACAAAAGGTCCAGTCACCAGGACCACAAATACAAATTCCATCTAGAGCACACAAATAAACTATACATACCTCTGCCTCAACATCAGCGCCACAGGTAACTTCCACAAAGCTGTGAATGATCTGACAGACAAGGCAAGAAGGGTCTTCTATGCCATCAAAAGGAACATCAAATTCTACATACCAATTAGGATCTGGCCAAAAATACTTGAATCAGTTATAAAACACACTGCCCTTTATGGTTGTGAGGTCTGGGGTCTGCTCACCAACCAAGACTTCACAAATGGGACAAACACCAAATTGAGACTCTGCAGAATTCTGCAAAAATATCCTCCGTGTACAACGTAGAACACCAAATGATGCAGAGCAGAATTAGGCCGATACCCACTAATTATCAAAATCCAGAAAAGAGCTGTTAAATTCTACAACCACCTAAAAGGAAGCGATGCCCAAACCTTCCATAACAAAGCCATCACCTACAGAGAGATGAACCTGGAGAAGAGTCCCCTAAGCAAGCTGGTCCTGGGGCTCTGTTCACAAACACACCCCACAGACCCCCAGGATAGCAACACCCAATCAAATCATGAGAAAACAAAAAGATAATTACTTGACACATTGGAAAGAATGAACAAAAAACAGAGCAAACTAGAATGCTATTCTGCCCTAAACAGAGAGTACACAATGGCAGACTACCTGACCCAAACTTAAGGAAAGCTTTGACTATGTACAGACTTAGTGAGCTTAGCCTTGCTATTGAGAAAGGCCGCCGTAGGCAGACATGGCTTTCAAGAGAAGACAGGCTATGTGCTCACTGCCCACAAAATGAGGTGGAAACTGAGCTGCACTTCCTAACCTCCTGCCCAATGTATGACCATATTAGAGACACATATTTCCCTCAGATTACACAGATCCACAAAGAATTAGAAAACATATCCAATTTTGAAAAACTCCCATATCTACTGGGTGAAATACCACAGTGTTCCATCACAGCAGCAAGATTTGTGACCTGTTGCCACAAGAAAATGGCAACCAGTGAAGAACAAACACCATTGTAAATACAACCCATATTTATGCTTATTTATTTTCCCTTGTGTACTTTACCATTTGTACATTGTTAAAACACTGTATATATATTTGACATTTGTAATGTCTTTATTGTTTTGAAACTTCTGTATGTGTATTGTTTACTGTTAATTCTATTGTTTATTTCACTTTTGTATAATATCTACCTCACTTGCTTTGGCAATGTTAACACATGTTTCCCATGCCAATAAAGCCCCTTGAATTGAATTGAATTGAATTGAGAGAGAGAGAGAGAGAGAGAGAGAGAGAGAGAGAGAGAGAGAGAGAGAGAGAGAGAGAGAGAGAGAGAGAGAGAGAGAGGGAGAGAGACAGGGAGAGAGGCAGGGAGAGAGACAGAGAGAAGAGAGAGAGACAGAGAGACAGGGAGAGAGAGAGAGACATGGAGAGAGACAGAGAGAAGAGAGAGACAGAGAGACAGGGAGATAGAGACAGATAGACAGACAGGGAGAGAGACAGGAGAGAGACAGAGAGAGACAGAGACAGACAGAGACAGAGAGAGAGAAAGTGAGAGAGACAGGGAGAGAGAGAGAAGAGAGAGAGACAGTGAGAGAAGAGAGAGAGAGAGACAGAGAGAGAAGGAGACAGTGAGAGAGGAGACAGTGAGAAGAGAGACAGTGAGAAGAGAGACAGTGAGAAGAGAGAGACAGTGAGAAGAGAGACAGTGAGAAGAGAGACAGTGAGAAGAGAGAGACAGTGAGAAGAGAGAGACAGGGAGAGAAGTGGGGCATATAGAATTGTATCTATCACAGTTTTACTTGTTTTTTATTTTCCGGAAACGTTTTATGTCATAATAATAATAATAATATATAATAATAATATATAATACATACATAATCTGTATGTATTTAGTTTGAATTGTCTCAGACAGAGATGTCTCCCAAATGGTACCCTATTCCCTATTCCCCCTGTGGGCCCTGGTCTAAAGTAGTGCACTACCCCTATGGGCCCTGGTCTGAAGTAGTACACTACCCCTATGGACCCTGGTCTAAAGTGGTGCACTACCCCTATGGGCCCTGGTCTAAAGTAGTGCACTACCCCTATGGGCCCTGGTCTAAAGTAGTGCACTATATGGGCTCTGGTCTAAAGTAGTGCACTACCCCTATGGGCCCTGGTCTAAAGTAGTGCACTACCCCTATGGGCCCTGGTCTATAGTAGTGCACTACCCCTATGGGCCCCTGGTCTAAAGTAGTGCAATACCCCTATGGGCCCTGGTCTAAAGTAGTGCACTACCCCTATGGGCCCTGGTCTAAAGTAGTGTACTACCCCTATGGGCCCTGGTCTAAAGTAGTGCACTTTATAGGGAATAGGGGGCCATTTGGGAGACATTCTCAGACACAAAGACAGCTGTAACTCAACAGCTGCTGCCCACACTTCTTTAGTTCCCAGGCCAGAGGGCCCCAAAGCACCTCTGGAGAAACACAGGAGAGAAAGAACACTCCCCATTTCCTCCCCCATTTCCCGTTCTTCCACACTAACAGATTGACCTTATAGAAACGTCCACATAATAATTCACATTTTCTGTTGCTGCCGGGTTATTGTCCTGCTGTGAGAAACTGGTCAAACAAAATTAGTATATCTGTGTCTGCCTTAAAAGGAACGGAATCTGCTGAGACTGTTTCCTTCCTCTTTAACAAACATGTTGCTAGGAACATCAGACTATGTTTTTTATTATTTTTATTATTTATTTCACCTTTATTTAACCAGGTAGGCTAGTTGAGAACACCTTTATTTAACCAGGTAGGCTAGTTGAGAACACCTTTATTTAACCAGGTAGGCTAGTTGAGAACACCTTTATTTAACCAGGTAGGCTAGTTGAGAACACCTTTATTTAACCAGGTAGGCTAGTTGAGAACACCTTTATTTAACCAGGTAGGCTAGTTGAGAACACCTTTATTTAACCAGGTAGGCTAGTTGAGAACACCTTTATTTAACCAGGTAGGCTAGTTGAGAACACCTTTATTTAACCAGGTAGGCTAGTTGAGAACACCTTTATTTAACCAGGTAGGCTAGTTGAGAACACCTTTATTTAACCAGGTAGGCTAGTTGAGAACACCTTTATTTAACCAGGTAGGCTAGTTGAGAACACCTTTATTTAACCAGGTAGGCTAGTTGAGAACACCTTTATTTAACCAGGTAGGCTAGTTGAGAACACCTTTATTTAACCAGGTAGGCTAGTTGAGAACACCTTTATTTAACCAGGTAGGCTAGTTGAGAACACCTTTATTTAACCAGGTAGGCTAGTTGAGAACAAGTTCTCATTTGCAACTGCGACCTGGCCAAGATAAAGCATAGCAGTGTGAACAGACAACACAGAGTTACACATGGAGTAAACAATTAACAAGTCAATAACACAGTAGAAAAAAAGGGGGAGTCTATATACAATGTGTGCAAAAGGCATGAGGAGGTAGGCGAATAATTACAATATTGCAGATTAACACTGGAGTGATAAATGATCAGATGGTCATGTACAGGTAGAGATATTGGTGTGCAAAAGAGCAGAAAAGTAAATAAATAAAAACTGTGGGGATGAGGTAGGTGAAAATGGGTGAGCTATTTACCAATAGACTATGTGCAGCTGCAGCGATCGGTTAGCTGCTCGGATAGCTGATGTTTGAAGTTGGTGAGGGAGATAAAGTCTCCAACTTCAGCGATTTTTGCCATTCGTTCCAGTCACAGGCAGCAGAGTACTGGAACGAAAGGCGGCCGAATGAGGTGTTGGCTTTAGGGATGATCAGTGAGATACACCTGCTGGAGCGCGTGCTTAGGATGGGTGTTGGCTTTAGAGATGTACATACCAACATCTTCAAATCTGTGAAAAACAACCAATGACAAAGACCAATTTCATGACACTTTTCAGTTGCTTCAGGTGTGACCCAGACCTGGGTACTTTTGAAATCATTGTATTTTTCTATTTATTTCGTTGCATCAGGCAAACTCAATCAAGCACAGTTAGTGCAAGTGCAAACCCCGCCCCCTGGCACCCCGCCCCCTGGCACTCCAGGCAGGCTAAAGGAACAACCTGGTCTCATAGACTAGACGTAAGATAGTAGATGTAAATCCGAAACACTGAAATTAGCATGACATGTTACTTTTGGTATGGTTACATAAGATAGATGGTTACTTAAAGCAAAAATGAAAGTAGGGTGGTTGGTCGGGCGTCTAGCAACCCAAAAGGCTGAGAGTTCAAATCTCATCATGGAACTTCACCATTTTATCTAAATGGCTTTTCAATTACTCACTACTTTGCAACGACTTAGGATGTTAGCTAACCTTTCCCCTAACCCTTTAACCTAACTCCTAAACATTTCCCTAACACGAACCCTAACCCCTAGCCTAGCTAACGTTAGCCAGCTAGCTAACATCAACCACCGAGCTAGAATTCGTGACATATCATTAATTTATCAAATTCTTAACATATCATAGTGTCTCAGATTTACATACAGAATAATACGAAATGCTCTGAGACCAGGTTGAAAGGAAACACGTGACCAAACCTCCTTAAATGTGATCCACACAGCCAACTTGGAGTTTGAGCTCTTCCATATTTCTGACCTGCAGTACATGAGTCATGGTTCCTCTTAAGCAGCCAGCGTGGAGACAGACCTCGTCTGGAGCCGAGAGTCAGAATAACAGGATGTGTTACAGAGACAGAGACAGAGAGAGAGAGAGAGAGAGAGAGAGAGAGAGAGAGAGAGAGAGAGAGAGAGAGAGAGAGAGAGACAGAGAGAGAGACAGAGAGACAGAGACAGAGACAGAGAGAGACAGAGAGAGACAGAGAGAGAGAGAGAGAGAGACAGAGAGAGAGAGAGACAGAGAGAGAGAGAGAGACAGAGAGAGAGAGAGAGAGAGAGACAGAGAGAGAGAGAGAGAGAGAGACAGAGAGAGAGAGAGAGAGAGAGAGAGAGAGAGAGAGAGACAGAGACAGAGACAGAGACAGAGACAGAGACAGAGAGAGAGAGAGAGAGAGAGAGAGAGAGAGAGAGAGAGAGAGAGAGAGACAGAGAGAGAGAGACAGAGAGAGGGAGACAGAGAGAGAGAGAGAGACAGAGAGAGAGAGAGACAGAGAGAGACAGAGAGAGAGAGAGAGAGAGAGAGAGAGAGAGAGAGAGACAGAGAGAGAGAGAGAGAGAGAGAGAGAGACAGACAGAGAGAGAGACAGAGAGAGAGAGACAGAGAGAGAGAGAGAGAGAGAGAGAGAGAGAGAGAGAGAGAGAGAGAGAGAGAGACAGAGAGAGAGAGACAGAGAGAGAGAGAGAGAGAGAGAGAGAGAGAGAGAGAGAGAGAGAGAGAGAGAGACAGAGAGAGAGACAGAGAGAGAGAGAGAGAGACAGAGAGAGAGAGACAGAGAGAGAGAGAGAGAGACAGAGAGAGAGAGAGAGAGAGAGAGAGAGAGAGAGAGACAGAGAGAGAGAGAGAGAGAGAGAGAGAGAGAGAGAGAGAGAGAGAGAGAGAGAGACAGAGAGAGTTTGTCACCCTTGGTGAACATAACTCAGAGAAAATGCATATCACATGTGGCGTTTCACAAGGTTTGATTTTGGGTCCGTGTGCATGTTACTTTTTAGCAGCATTATCAGAAGGAACGGCATTGATTTTTATTGCTATTCAGACGATACACAACTTTACATTTCTGTGTCAACAGAGGATTTTTAGCTTCACGGATCAATTACGAGACTGTATTAGAGATTTAGAAACGTTGATGGCTCACCATTTCCTCCAGCCAAATCAAGATAAGACCAGGGTTCTTGTTATTGGAGCCAAAGCACAGAGAGAATCTGGCCACACATTTGAATTCACAGGCAATAAAGATAAAACACATGGTAAGAAACCGAGGTGTTAATTTAGATTCTGAACTCAATTGTGCATCACACATTAGGAATGTGACCAAAATAGATTTTTACCACCTGAGCAACATTGCCACGGTGCAGCTGTTTCTCTCTCAGGCTGATACAGAGAGACTCATCCATTACAAGCCGGCTTGACTACTGCAATGCTCTCCTGTCTGGTCTACCCAAGAAAGCCATTGGTCAACTGCATAACATACAGAATATGTACTGATCAGACGGAGAACAGACATTACACCAGTTTTAACATCTCTGTACTGGCTGCCTGTCTGTTTTAGAATACATTATAATATTCTTCAATTGGTTTTGAAATCAATCCATGATTGTGCACCTCAATACATGTCAGAACTGCTTTAAGTTATGTACCCAGTAGGTCCCTCAGGTCCTCTGGCCTTTTAACTTTCCCAAAGCCCAAGACCAAGTATAGAGAGGCAACCTTTAGTTATTATACCCCCAGCCTTCTGTTATTATACCCCCAGCCTTCTGTTATTATACCCCCAGCCTTCTGTTATTATACCCCCAGCCTTCTGTTACTATACAACCAGCCTTCTGTTACTATACCCCCAGCCTTCTGTTACTATACAACCAGCCTTCTGTTACTATACCCCCAGCCTTCTGTTACTATACCCCCAGCCTTCTGTTATTATACCCCCAGCCTTCTGTTATTATACCCCCAGCCTTCTGTTATTATACCCCCAGCCTTCTGTTACTATACCCCCAGCCTTCTGTTACTATACCCCCAGCCTTCTGTTACTATACCCCCAGCCCAGCCTTCTGTTACTATACCCCCAGCCTTCTGTTATTATACCCCCAGCCTTCTGTTACTATACAACCAGCCTTCTGTTACTATACCCCAGCCTTCTGTTACTATACCCCCAGCCTTCTGTTATTATACCCCCAGCCTTCTGTTACTATACCCCCAGCCTTCTGTTATTATACCCCCAGCCTTCTGTTATTATACCCCAGCCTTCTGTTATTATACCCCCAGCCTTCTGTTACTATACCCCCAGCCTTCTGTTATTATACCCCCAGCCTTCTGTTATTATACCCCAGCCTTCTGTTATTATACCCCCAGCCTTCTGTTATTATACCCCCAGCCTTCTGTTATTATACCCCCAGCCTTCTGTTATTATACCTACATTATATAGTGGTGGGTTTATATCTAGAGGAGGTATAGTGGTGGGTTTATATCTAGAGGAGGTATAGTGGTGGGTTTATATCTAGAGGAGGTATAGTGGTGGGTTTATATCTAGAGGAGGTATAGTGGTGGGTTTATATCTAGAGGGGGTATAGTGGTGGGTTTATATCTAGAGGAGGTATAGTGGTGGTATGGTGGGTTTATATCTAGAGGAGGTATAGTGGGTTTATATCTAGAGGAGGTATAGTGGGTTTATATCTAGAGGAGGTATAGTGGGTTTATATCTAGAGGAGGTATAGTGGTGGTATGGTGGGTTTATATCTAGAGGAGGTATAGTGGTGGTATAGTGGGTTTATATCTAGAGGAGGTATAGTGGGTTTATATCTAGAGGAGGTATAGTGGTGGGTTTATATCTAGAGGAGGTATAGTAGTGGTATAGTGGGTTTATATCTAGAGGAGGTATAGTGGTGGGTATATATCTAGAGGAGGTATAGTGGTGGTATAGTGGGTTTATATCTAGAGGAGGTATAGTGGTGGTATAGTGGGTTTATATCTAGAGGAGGTATAGTGGTGGGTATATATCTAGAGGAGGTATAGTGGTGGTATAGTGGGTTTATATCTAGAGGAGGTATAGTGGTGGTATGGTGGGTTTATATCTAGAGGAGGTATGGTGGTGGTATAGTGGGTATATATCTAGAGGAGGTATAGTGGTGGTATAGTGGGTTTATATCTAGAGGAGGTATAGTGGTGGTATAGTGGGTTTATATCTAGAGGAGGTATAGTGGTGGGTTTATATCTAGAGGAGGTATAGTGGTGGTATAGTGGGTTTATATCTAGAGGAGGTATAGTGGTGGTATAGTGGGTTTATATCTAGAGGAGGTATAGTGGTGGTATAGTGGGTTTATATCTAGAGGAGGTATAGTGGTGGTATAGTGGGTTTATATCTAGAGGAGGTATAGTGGTGGGTTTATATCTAGAGGAGGTATAGTGGTGGTATAGTGGGTTTATATCTAGAGGAGGTATAGTGGTGGTATAGTGGGTTTATATCTAGAGGAGGTATAGTGGTGGGTTTATATCTAGAGGAGGTATAGTGGTGGTATAGTGGGTTTATATCTAGAGGAGGTATAGTGGTGGTATGGTGGGTTTATATCTAGAGGAGGTATAGTGGTGGTATAGTGGGTTTATATCTAGAGGAGGTATAGTGGTGGTATGGTGGGTTTATATCTAGAGGAGGTATAGTGGTGGGTTTATATCTAGAGGAGGTATAGTGGTGGGTTTATATCTAGAGGAGGTATAGTGGTGGTATAGTGGGTTTATATCTAGAGGAGGTATAGTGGTGGTATAGTGGGTTTATATCTAGAGGAGGTATAGTGGTGGGTTTATATCTAGAGGAGGTATAGTGGTGGTATGGTGGGTTTATATCTAGAGGAGGTATAGTGGTGGTATAGTGGGTTTATATCTAGAGGAGGTATAGTGGTGGTATAGTGGGTTTATATCTAGAGGAGGTATAGTGGTGGTTTATATCTAGAGGGGGTATAGTGGTGGTATGGTGGGTTTATATCTAGAGGAGGTATAGTGGGTTTATATCTAGAGGAGGTATAGTGGTGGGTTTATATCTAGAGGAGGTATAGTGGTGGTATAGTGGGTTTATATCTAGAGGAGGTATAGTGGTGGTATAGTGGGTTTATATCTAGAGGAGGTATAGTGGTGGTATAGTGGGTTTATATCTAGAGGAGGTATAGTGGTGGTATGGTGGGTTTATATCTAGAGGAGGTATAGTGGTGGTATAGTGGGTTTATATCTAGAGGAGGTATAGTGGTGGGTTTATATCTAGAGGAGGTATAGTGGTGGGTTTATATCTAGAGGAGGTATAGTGGTGGTATAGTGGGTTTATATCTAGAGGTATAGTGGTGGTATAGTGGATTTATATCTAGAGGTATAGTGGTGGTATAGTGGGTTTATATCTAGAGGAGGTATAGTGGTGGTATAGTGGGTTTATATCTAGAGGAGGTATAGTGGTGGTATAGTGGGTTTATATCTAGAGGAGGTATAGTGGTGGTATAGTGGGTTTATATCTAGAGGAGGTATAGTGGTGGGTTTATATCTAGAGGAGGTATAGTGGTGGTATAGTGGGTTTATATCTAGAGGAGGTATAGTGGTGGTATAGTGGGTTTATATCTAGAGGAGGTATAGTGGTGGTATAGTGGGTTTATATCTAGAGGAGGTATAGTGGTGGTATAGTGGGTTTATATCTAGAGGAGGTATAGTGGTGGTATGGTGGGTTTATATCTAGAGGAGGTATAGTGGTGGTATAGTGGGTATATATCTAGAGGAGGTATAGTGGTGGTATAGTGGGTATATATCTAGAGGAGGTATAGTGGTGGTATAGTGGGTTTATATCTAGAGGAGGTATAGTGGTGGGTTTATATCTAGAGGAGGTATAGTGGTGGTATGGTGGGTTTATATCTAGAGGAGGTATGGTGGGTTTATATCTAGAGGAGGTATGGTGGTGGTATAGTGGGTTTATATCTAGAGGAGGTATAGTGGTGGTATAGTGGGTTTATATCTATATGTATAGTAGAGGAGGTATAGTGATGGTATGGTGGGTTTATATCTAGTGGTGGTATAGTGGTGGTATAGTGGGTTTATATCTAGAGGAGGTATAGTGGTGGTATAGTGGGTTTATATCTAGAGGAGGTATAGTGGTGGTATGGTGGGTTTATATCTAGAGGAGGTATAGTGGTGGGTTTATATCTAGAGGAGGTATAGTGGTGGTATGGTGGGTTTATATCTAGAGGAGGTATAGTGGTGGTATGGTGGGTTTATATCTAGAGGAGGTATAGTGGTGGTATAGTGGGTTTATATCTAGAGGAGGTATAGTGGTGGTATGGTGGGTTTATATCTAGAGGAGGTATAGTGGTGGTATAGTGGGTTTATATCTAGAGGAGGTATAGTGGTGGTATAGTGGGTTTATATCTAGAGGAGGTATAGTGGTGGGTTTATATCTAGAGGAGGTATAGTGGTGGGTTTATATCTAGAGGAGGTATAGTGGTGGTATAGTGGGTTTATATCTAGAGGAGGTATAGTGGTGGTATAGTGGGTTTATATCTAGAGGAGGTATAGTGGTGGTATAGTGGGTTTATATCTAGAGGAGGTATAGTGGTGGTATAGTGGGTTTATATCTAGAGGAGGGTATAGTGGGTTTATATCTAGAGGAGGGTATAGTGGGTTTATATCTAGAGGAGGGTATGGATCATTATATAAACACTCTGGATTGCTGACGCTAAGTATTGGCCATTGAGAGGCTGTGATGTCAGCAGTCCCCAGCAGGAGCAAACCTCCATGGGAATGAATGCAATTCCACAATACTTCAATGAAATATTTCACAGACAAAATAACAGTATTTAAGTAGTGTTTTTGTTGTATTGGGGATAGTAATGAACTTTCAAAAGAGTATTCTTAATGTTTTTATTTATGTTTAGCTCAAATAATATAATTTAAATGCATTAAGTTGTCTGAAAGTGGTAAAAACAAATGGAGACTTGAATACATTTCTATATCTTCCCTTAGCCGTGGTGCATATAACCCATATATATATATATGGCACAACCCCCCGGGCAGTAGGGTTACAGGGGTTACAGGGGGCAGTAGGGTTACAGGGGGCAGTAGGGTTACAGGGGGTTACAGGGGGTTACAGGGGGCAGTAGGGTTACAGGGGGGTTACAGGGGGCAGTAGGGTTACGGGGGGGCAGTAGGGTTACGGGGGCAGTAGGGTTACGGGGGCAGTAGGGTTACGGGGGGGCAGTAGGGTTACAGCTTCTTCAGTCTGCTGTACTGGTCTCTCTTGCTGCGCTCTCCGGCCCAGGTACTGCTCTTCAGTCTGAACTTCCTCAGGTCCTCTTTAAAGTCCTGGTGGTGCATGGGCCGGTACCCCTGGGGCTCACACTGCATCTACACACACAGAGAGAGACCAGTTACAACATACATACAGCCAGCCAGCTTTGGCAATATGTACATTGTTACATCAGGCCAATAAAGTGAAGTGAATTGAGATAAACTCATGTATTCTAACTGGTCACCTTAATGAGGCAGTGAATGAACAGAGAAAGAAAGCACACAGGCCATTCTAAGCCATTTAAAAAAAAACACATTAGAATTGAAATACCTTTTACAATTTGGCTAAAACTAATTGAATGCTTTATTGAACCAATTGCACATTATGGCAGTGAGGTTTGGGGTCCACATTATGGCAGTGAGGTTTGGGGTCCACATTATGGCAGTGAGGTTTGGGGTCCACATTATGGCAGTGAGGTTTGGGGTCCACATTATGGCAGTGAGGTTTGGGGTCCACTTTATGGCAGTGAGGTTTGGGGTCCACATTATGGCAGTGAGGTTTGGGGTCCACATTATGGCAGTGAGGTTTGGGGTCCACATTATGGCAGTGAGGTTTGGGGTCCACATTATGGCAGTGAGGTTTGGGGTCCACATTATGGCAGTGAGGTTTGGGGTCCACATTATGGCAGTGAGGTTTGGGGTCCACATTATGGCAGTGAGGTTTGGGGTCCACATTATGGCAGTGAGGTTTGGGGTCCACATTATGGCAGTGAGGTTTGGGGTCCACATTATGGCAGTGAGGTTTGGGGTCCACATTATGGCAGTGAGGTTTGGGGTCCACATTATGGCAGTGAGGTTTGGGGTCCACATTATGGCAGTGAGGTTTGGGGTCCACATTATGGCAGTGAGGTTTGGGGTCCACATTATGGCAGTGAGGTTTGGGGTCCACATTATGGCAGTGAGGTTTGGGGTCCACATTATGGCAGTGAGGTTTGGGGTCCACATTATGGCAGTGAGGTTTGGGGTCCACATTATGGCAGTGAGGTTTGGGGTCCACATTATGGCAGTGAGGTTTGGGGTCCACATTATGGCAGTGAGGTTTGGGGTCCACATTATGGCAGTGAGGTTTGGGGTCCACATTATGGCAGTGAGGTTTGGGGTCCACATTATGGCAGTGAGGTTTGGGGTCCACATTATGGCAGTGAGGTTTGGGGTCCACATTATGGCAGTGAGGTTTGGGGTCCACATTATGGCAGTGAGGTTTGGGGTCCACATTATGGCAGTGAGGTTTGGGGTCCACATTATGGCAGTGAGGTTTGGGGTCCACATTATGGCAGTGAGGTTTGGGGTCCACATTATGGCAGTGAGGTTTGGGGTCCACATTATGGCAGTGAGGTTTGGGGTCCACATTATGGCAGTGAGGTTTGGGGTCCACATTATGGCAGTGAGGTTTGGGGTCCACATTATGGCAGGTAGGTTTGGGGTCCACATTATGGCAGTGAGGTTTGGGGTCCACTTACAAAACAAGATTTCACCCAATTGAAACCCTGCGGTCAGGGCAGAATTAGGCCGATATCCACGGATAATAAAAACATCTCAAATATCATTCCCAAACCCTGCACTGCCAAGAGCTGAGCAAAGTCCCCTCATCCAGCTGGACCTGGGGCTGAGTTCACTAACCTGTTCTACTAACACACTGAAGCCTCAGTCACCTCATCCAGCTGGTCCTGGGGCTGAGTTCACTAACCTGTTCTACTAACACACTGAAGCCTCAGTCCCCTCATCCAGCTGGACCTGGGGCTGAGTTCACTAACCTGTTCTACTAACACACTGAAGCCTCAGTCCCCTCATCCAGCTGGTCCTGGGGCTGAGTTCACTAACCTGTTCTACTAACACACTGAAGCCTCAGCCCCTCATCCAGCTGGTCCTGAGTTCACTAACCTGTTCCACTAACACACTGAAGCCTCAGTCCCCTCATCCAACTGGTCCTGAGTTCACTAACCTGTTCTACTAACACACTGAAGCCTCAGCCCCTCATCCAGCTGGTCCTGAGTTCACTAACCTGTTCTACGAACACACTGAAGCCTCAGTCCCCTCATCCAGCTGGTCCTGGGGCTGAGTTCACTAACCTGTTCTACTAACACACTGAAGCCTCAGTCCCCTCATCCAGCTGGTCCTGGTCCTGAGTTCACAAACCTGTTCTACTAACACACTGAAGCCTCAGTCCCCTCATCCAGCTGGTCCTGAGTTCACAAACCTGTTCTACTAACACACTGAAGCCTCAGTCCCCTCATCCAGCTGGTCCTGAGTTCACTAACCTGTTCTACTAACACACTGAAGCCTCAGTCCCCTCATCCAGCTGGTCCTGAGTTCACTAACCTGTTCTACTAACACACTGAAGCCTCAGTCCCCTCATCCAGCTGGTCCTGAGTTCACTAACCTGTTCTACTAACACACTGAAGCCTCAGTCCCCTCATCCAGCTGGTCCTGGGGCTGAGTTCACTAACCTGTTCTACTAACACACTGAAGCCTCAGTCCCCTTATCCAGCTGGTCCTGAGTTCACTAACCTGTTCTACTAACACACTGAAGCCTCAGTCCCCTTATCCAGCTGGTCCTGAGTTCACTAACCTGTTCTACTAACACACTGAAGCCTCAGTCCCCTTATCCAGCTGGTCCTGAGTTCACGAACCTGTTCTACAAAACACACTGAAGCCTCAGTCACCTCATCCAGCTGGTCCTGAGTTCACTAACCTGTTCTACAAAACACACTGAAGCCTCAGTCACCTCATCCAGCTGGTCCTGAGTTCACTAACCTGTTCTACTAACACACTGAAGCCCCAGTCCCCTTATCCAGCTGGTCCTGAGTTCACTAACCTGTTCTACTAACACACTGAAGCCTCAGTCCCCTTATCCAGCTGGTCCTGAGTTCACTAACCTGTTCTACTAACACACTGAAGCCTCAGTCCCCTTATCCAGCTGGTCCTGAGTTCACTAACCTGTTCTACTAACACACTGAAGCCTCAGTCCCCTTATCCAGCTGGTCCTGAGTTCACTAACCTGTTCTACAAAACACACTGAAGCCTCAGTCCCCTCATCCATCTGGTCCTGGGGCTGAGTTCACAAACCTGTTCTACTAACACACTGAAGCCTCAGTCCCCTCATCCAGCTGGTCCTGGGGCTGAGTTCACTAACCTGTTCTACTAACACACTAAAGCCTCAGTCCCCTCATCCAGCTGGTCCTGAGTTCACTAACCTGTTCTACTAACACACTGAAGCCTCAGTCCTCTCATCCAGCTGGTCCTGGGGCTGAGTTCACTAACCTGTTCTACTAACACACTGAAGCCTCAGTCCCCTCATCCAGCTGGTCCTGGGGCTGAGTTCACTAACCTGTTCTACTAACACACTGAAGCCTCAGTCCCCTCATCCAGCTGGTCCTGAGTTCACTAACCTGTTCTACTAACACACTGAAGCCTCAGTCCCCTCATTCAGCTGGTCCTGGTGCTGAGTTCACTAACCTGTTCTACTAACACACTGAAGCCTCAGTCCCCTCATCCAGCTGGTCCTGAGTTCACAAACCTGTTCTACTAACACACTGAAGCCTCAGTCCCCTCATCCAGCTGGTCCTGGGGCTGAGTTCACTAACCTGTTCTACTAACACACTGAAGCCTCAGTCCCCTCATCCAGCTGGTCCTGGGGCTGAGTTCACTAACCTGTTCTACTAACACACTGAAGCCTCAGTCCTCTCATCCAGCTGGTCCTGAGTTCACTAACCTGTTCTACTAACACACTGGAGCCTCAGTCCCCTCATCCAGCTGGTCCTGGGGTTGAGTTCACTAACCTGTTCTACTAACACACTGAAGCCTCAGTCCCCTCATCCAGCTGGTCCTGGGGCTGAGTTCACAAACCTGTTCTACTAACACACTGAAGCCTCAGTCCCCTCATCCCAGCTGGTCCTGAGTTCACTAACCTGTTCTACTAACACACTGAAGCCTCAGTCCACTCATCCAACTGGTCCTGAGTTCACTAACCTGTTCTACTAACACACTGAAGCCTCAGTCCCCTCATCCAGCTGGTCCTGAGTTCACTAACC